>NC_083760.1:91936350-91948350 GCF_963514075.1 Conger conger | reverse complement strand
GACTCTGACCTGTAGCAGCGATGCCAACCCACCAGTGCAGAGATACTCCTGGTTTAAGGAATCTGGAGCTGGAGTCTGGCAGGCAGGATCAGGACAGAGTCTCAACTTTTCTAACTTTAGCTCCTGGAACAGTGGACAGTTCTACTGTGAGGCAAAGAACACCCACGGAGCCCAGAACTCCACTGCTCTCCTGCTCACAGTGCAAGGTAAGGCCAGTTAGGCAAGGTAACAAGTTAAGCTGCAGCCTAAATGATTAGCCTAAATTATTTTTAGGCTACAATACCTAGCCCATTGTTTCTTCACACATAATCACTAAAAATGCATTCACTGAAATTGACCTAGTGATGAAGATGTTGGAAGATTGGTGGAATTAATTATTGTGACAAATATACATTTTTTAAATCCCAAATACAGTGGTGTCATGTTCCAGTTTATTCCACTTCCCTTGCTGCTGCCGTCTGCACACACACCTTTGCCGGTCTCTCTCAAAGATACTCCAAATAAAACAATTTGCTACACATCAATATACTAAAAATAATTGTTTAATTCAACAAACGTAGACTAACATTAAATGCGCAGAGCAAGTTCAGTCAGGAAACTCTTGCAGCAACATCCAACCGTCGGTCGGCCTCAGCAAGCACATGTCCTCAAACTCACCCAATCACATACAGACATCACTACATGTCCTCAAACTCACCCAATCACATACAGACATCACTACATGTCCTCAAACTCACCCAATCACATACAGACATCACTACATGTCCTCAAACTCAACCAATCACATACAGACATCACTACATGTCCTCAAACTCAACCAATCACATACAGGCATCACTACGTGTCCTCAAACTCAACCAATCACATACAGACATCACTACATTTCCTCAAACTCACCCAATCACTTTGACCACAAGTGTGCAAGATTACAAGTGTGCACAAATTCTAGTAAACGTGCAGTACATTCTAGTAAACGTACTGCAGGCATAGACGGGTTTGTTCCCACATTTAGAAACTTTCACCTTCTAATGCCTTGGATGTTAATGCTTTTCAATCAGTTTCACAAAGGTTCTTTTTATACTCACAGTTTATTATTTTTATTATTATTATTATTTTGATTATTATTATTATTATTATTACTGTATTGATGTCTGTTTATATTCTTATATTATTTTTGTCGTTTTTGGTGTAATTTAGATTTGTTGGAGTTCTTTTTCTCATCTGGTTTAAAAATTTTGTTTTTGGAAAACAAAAAAACTATCGCAATTAGAGAGTTGTTGGGAAATGACCACGGATACATCATGACTGACACTGGTGCATCTCTCTGACTTTGTGTAGGAGGTCGGTCCTTGACTGTGGTTGCAGCAGTGGGAGCTGTGGCAGCAGCGGCCATTTTGGCTCTTGTGTTTCTTGGTGTCGTCTGTGTGAGGTACGTGGCTGAAGATCTGTGCCAGTTCACAGTCACTCATTAGTGAATGATGACGGATTAGACTTGCGGTGTAAAAACCAGCGTAAGATGGTATTTCTATAGAATGATGTTGTCATGTGCTAAATATTGATGCCATACCCCCTTCTTATGTCTGGGTTGTGCTTAGACCACTGCATCATTAGTTATTTTGGACTTTTGCACTGGGTTTTGATTTTCTTCATACATTCTAGTGTTTTTCTCTCTATAAGCAGGAGGAAACGATCCATAAATGAGGAGGTGAGTCAATCAAAAGGAAATATAATACATAGATGTTTGTGTTTTTGTGTATACAGTATACACTCAGTGACCACTTTCTTAGGTACACCTTTCTTGTATTGATTTTATATTTTCTGGTTTGTCGTCTTTTGATGTGCAGTGTGCCTTTGTTTGTTTTGATTTTCTCCTCGTTTTTTAAACTCTGCCTTGTGTATTTGATTACCCCGTATATACCTGTCCACCTCCATTACAAAATTGCCTTTTCACATTATCGCTGAGTCTGCTCATGATTATTCTGTCCTGAGTGCCTATAGACTACTGGCTAAGGTGCTTGTAGTCTTGTGGCAAAGGTGCCTATAGACTACTAGCTAAGGTGCTTGTTGTCTAGTGGCTAAGGTGCCTATAGACTACTGGCTAAGGTGCTTGTAGTCTAGTGGCTAAGGTGCCTATAGACTACTGGCTAAAGTGCTTGCTGTCTAGTGGCTAAGGGGCCTATAGACTACTGGCTAAAGTGCTTGTTGTCCAGTGACTAAGGTGCCTATAGACTACTGGCTAGGGTGCTTGTTGTCTAGTGGCTAAGGTGCCTTTAGACTACTGGCTAAGGTGCTTGTAGTCGAGTGGCTAAGGTGATGCCTTGATGACTGATGACTTGGACCTGGAAGGTTGGTGGTTCAAGCCCTGGTGTAGCCACAGTACGAATAGTGCAGCTGTTTGGCCTTCACCCCACACTGCTCTGCTTAGTCTAATCAACTATAAGTCGCTTTGGAAAACATGTCCACTAAATAACTGCAATGTGAAAATGAACAGGAACTTTCCGCTGAACATTCCCATCTTTTCCCTGCCTGTTCTTCACCCTGCAGGGGAATAACAGCCCCGTGGATGACAGCACTGCAGGGATGCCAGTGAGCCACACTGAACCCCAGGGTACAGACAAAGGCAACGGAGAAGGTCCCCTCTACTCCACTGTTCAAGCTGCCAACACCCACATCCAGCTAGACCTTCTATACTCCACTGTTCAACCTCCCAACACCTGCACCCAGCAAGACCTTCTGTACTCCACTGTTCAACCTGCCAACACCCTCACCCAGCAAGACCTTCTATACTGCACTATTCAAAAGCCTCTCCCTGAGTGTGAGGACGATGTTCAGTACGCCAGCATCCAGTTCCTCCCCTCCCGTGCTGCCCCCAGGTGAGAATATCCCCTCATTACACTCCCTGTGCTGACTGTGGCTGTGCCAGCTCTTCTGTTTAGCCCAGTCTACATCAAACAGCCAACTTGAGATGGGGCAAAACCAGACGGGATCGTTTTAGAACGTTTTATGAAGAAACTCTTAGTGGTGTGTACTGTCCAGTTTTGGAGCTTCTGCTCTCGTCGGGTAGCGTTTCCCAAACTGATCACGTCAATGGCGGCCTGTAGCGTAGTGGTCAAGGTAAATGACTGGGACACACAAGGTCGGTGGTTCTAATCCCAGTGTAGCCACAATAAGATCCGCACAGCCGTTGGGCCCTTGAGCAAGGCCCTTAACTCTGCATTGCTCCAGGGGGGGATTGTCTCCTGCTTAGTCTAATCAACTGTACATCGCTCTGGATAAGAGCGTCTGCCAAATGCCAATAATGTAATTTAATGTAATGTCAATGCGACATTGGCTCAGGAGGCAAGAGCAGTCATCTGGCAGTCAGAGGGTTGCCGGTCCGATCCCGCCCTCTGGGTGTGTCAAAGTGTCCCTGAGCAAGACACCTAACCCCCAAATGCTCCTGATCAGTCAAGTTTCTTTTCAAGTTGACAGTTTTTTGTCGACTGGTTTTAGAACTGAATCAATCACGAAGCAGCACAGCGGATTGGAGAGGACGGTGGTGTGGGAGGAGTCTCTCATCAAACTGTGAACTTGTGTTAATGTTGTTAAAACAACATCACTGTACCCAATAAAAAATATAGTCAATACAACGGTAACGGTCGCTAGCTAAAGACAATACACACATAAAGGTCACTAGAAGAAACATGAACCGCCAAGCACGCAGTCGTTGTTATGGAAACATTTATTTGTTTACTTGCCGCTTTGGTGCGGACTACCTCGTTTTTACTCGCCCGTGGAGCTTTCTCCCGGCTCGCAGGCTAATCACCTGATCCAGACGCATCTTTTGATTGGCTCTTCTTTTCACCTTTTGCTCCTCCTCTTTTGACCCGCCTGCAGTGTGACCTCAGCCAATGACATCACAGTGATGTACTGACTGACTGAAGCAGAATTCCAGAAGGCTCTTTTGTAGCTGAACTTCCTGCAGCTTGTGCTTCATGTAGCATGCAGTGCACTCTCGGAAATAAAGTCCATAAAAGGATACAAAGAGAGATACAAGAGTTTACGAGAGTTTAAATGAGCTGTTTTCTCCATGCAGGTCACCAGCAGTGAAGGAAGACTGTATTCTCTACACCACGGTGCGGAAACATCAAACATGAAAATAAACCGCCAGATCTCTTGTTCCACAAACTGCAGTGTGCATATGGGTATATCTTTGAATGTGTGAGCATTTTAAGTGCATTTGCTCGACAAACTCGACAAAGCAAAATTCTGTCAGGACAACAATCCCCAAGCAGCAACTTCATTTGCACGAAACGGCATGATGTGCAGAATGAGCGTTTATTAAAATCAGCGATCATACGTCTGATTGGTGGGCATGCAGGCCATTCAGGACTGGAAGAGCAGACATATTGTCTGAGTGACAGATCAGGGAACAAACCGCTCCAGTCGTCACACTGAAGACACACTGAGACTCTGGGACTCTTTCTGGTACTTTATCCACTTTACCTCCAGGTCAACTCCTCATCAACTCAGGTCACATGGCTGGGATAACTGTGGTGATTGGCTCTTCAAACGTGCGCTCAAAATGATCATTCATTTGACATTCTGTGACCTGTATATGCAAAACACCCCCATGTCTTCATATGGCATACAAGGTATCATCAAAATTCCATTTTATTTTCTTATCTATCTTAAATCGATGTAGTTTGTTGCAACTATTATATTCGCTGGATTAAAAGGCTTTTTATCTGCATATTTAACGTTATCTATTGGTACATTTCTTTAAATTTATTTGGGGATGTGTATGCAGAAACATTGACAATTTTCAATTCGATTTCTAAACCGACACGCAATTGAAGTTTTTGCGAAAGGATTTTGAGCAGTAATTAGGCAACGTATCCCGATTATTCCGTGCCTACGCACAAATACAATGCATTGCTGCCAACTGTAAGCCAGTCATAAGTAACATTTGGTCTCATGCGCTGGTCAGCTTGCTGACTTCCCTCTCCTGGAGCATACATTGTTAGCCCCCACCGTTGGCACACATGCCTGTGGGGGAGAGCTAGAGAAGGATTCTTAGAGGCGCCTTCTTGGGCCCTGGAGGCCCCCCTTTTCTCACATTCCTACAGGATTTGAGTACAGGAGTACTGGAGATGGTATAAAGATGTTTCATGATAATCCCAGGTCAGAATATAGTGATGTTTGGTGTTATTCTGATTGGTTCAGTGCGACTGGTGTAATGGTCTAGTTTTTGTAACAGTCTACCTTTGATATCACAACCATTCAGGAAAACTGGGCAAAAGCTGTCTCTATAGAAGCCATGTGTTTTAGCCCCCTGCCTGGTGGGCCTGGCTGTAAATTATAGATGGGTGACTCACTTTTACGGTTCGGAGATAAGGAGAAGAAACCAAACAGTCTGGAATGTCTCCTTTCCTTTCATTCACCCAAATCAGGTTTATCCAAAAGGTATATTACCATGAGAGGCACAAAGACATATTTACAGCATAATGCAGTTATCATGAAAACTCCCAACTACAACATTCATAGATATGATGGGGTGGCCTGTAGCATGGTGGTTAAGGTCATGAAGGGCTGCCATGTGTGAGGGGCCTGAGAGCTGGGGTTCCAATGTTGTTTAGACTACCTGTTGGGGAGTTAAGATGTATGAGTGGTCCAAGGCCAGTTGGGTCATGGGAAAAGAATCCTCCCGAACATTGGTGACCTCCCTGTGACCCCATACCTGGTCACTTCCAAGGGAGAAGACTCCGGACAATGCCACAGTGCCCTCATTTGGGCACTGCTGCCATTACACCGGTGACTGTTCTCTTAGATTAAATATTCAAAACTGCTATTAAGATAGTAAATAGACCCGGTAACACCTTGAAAACATTGCCCATGTGATCCTTGTATTATTGCATTAAGTCTTATGTAATGGTAACAGGAATTGCATGTAAAATGGATAATCAGGAGGGAAGTTTCATGATAACTGCAACATAATAAAACATAAGGGTAATCTGTTTGGTATGGATGTGATCTGATAAAATCAAGGAATCGGATGAGATACATTTCATACCAAATGGAATTTAATAAACTATAGTTTCAGTATCCCAAGGGAAAACCTACACGTCCTCTCCTGGTAATCATCTCATTTTCCCTACTCAACAACCCCCAAGGGTGGGGGTCTAAATTCCAGATTTGACCACCCCTCCGGGTTGATTTATGGCACTGCCGCCTGGTTCCAAACGTATGATTTGGCATAAAAGCAAGGGAGACAGACCAATCTGGGAAGATCGTATTCGACTTCCCACACAACATGTCTTGTGTATGTATGTATGTAAGTATCAGGAAGATCGTATTCGACTTTCCATACGGCATATTCTATACTCTGTGTTTGTGTGTAGTCCAAGCAGGCTAGGTATGATTATTTACTCAATTTCTATTCTTAATTTGTGTATTTTATACTTGATTGTGATATTCTAAAGCTAATAACCTACCTGTCTGCGAATAAACTATTTTGCTTGTAACTTGCGTGATCTCCATGACTCTAATTCATCTTGTACCTTTTCAGCCTAAATTACAACTGAAATACTCAGGGGGAAATGGTGGCCAAAAGACCGACCGATCGGCGGGGCGGTACACCTGTGATAGTTCTAAGTTGTGAGGCCAGCAATTTCTGTCCCTTAAAGGGTCGGGCGACGCAAGGCTCTTGTAATCTGGTGCGAAGGGAACCCTTGGGCGTTATGACGCCGGTTCCTACCAAATTAGCTCTAAGGAGCCCAGACAATGCTACGCCGACCTGGGCTCGCAAATATCATGGCAGGTTTGCATGTATTGTGTTGATTGGACCCTCAGCCTCTGAGTTCTCCACCGAACTGAGATTTCAGCAGTAATGCTAATCCCGGGAGCATATATTGAGTAATGGTGGCGCAGGTACAAGTCGAATGTAATCACTCCCGAGGTCTGCGTAAATTGCAAACCCAAATTGCTAAATTATATTTTAAATGGAGTCAGATAAACGAGTAAAACTATAGTAACCACTAAGCGTACAATACGGCCCCGTTTGAGAACGGAGAATATTAAGAATTGTACTGATCCGTTTCTGGCCAGCTATAAGCGGGATATGGGGCAGGTCAATCCATATCCGACCCATGGCAACGGACCCAGTATATTCTTAAACATAATTGTGCTCTGTTCTTGTACGGAGGATACTAATTAACCCAACTAATGTTCTCCCAGCAACGCCAGAAGGACAATCACGCAAAACCCCCTTCGGCCCCCGCTAAATTCCGTCATTGGGTTAGCTGTGGGGTTTTACACAACCAATCAGAATGTAGTATTTTTCAAAGCCATGTTATTCGCTGGAGGTGAATTTATTTCATGCAGGGGTACACAACAGGGGCCGATCCGTTTTAGGACCTTGTGCCAACTCCTGGTCTTAAGATATGATTGAGTCAATTAAATAATTATCTTATCTGACATGAGTACCGGCTACAGCTGCAGACTGTGTATCCTCATGATTTTACTGTGCTCAAGTATATCATGGTCATCATTTTTTTCTACAGGAAAATGTTGCCACCAGCACTGTCATTTGCGTTTCAGTACTGGGCAAGACATACACATCACTGGTAGTTAATAAATTAAGTTGATTAAAAATAACTATAAATAGAACACAAAATATCTGAGTCATGTACAAATGGTAGAACATGCAGTTTGTGGCAGTAGAATTATCCTCAGGAAGACATGTGCATGCAGTGCACGTCCTCCGCCTGTAGATGGCGCAATTACTACAGTAAACATGGCGATCACAGCTAATCGGCATCGCGACGCTAGTTATAAACTCGCTCTGCCAGCCCTCTCTCTTTGACACAGAGAGCCTGAGTTTACTGTAGGCCTACGGGAAGCCTTTTTTTTTCGCTAGATGAGTTTGGCGGGTTCTTGAATTCATAAACCAACTTTGTTAGATCCTTTAGCCTGTTAAGCCCTAGCCATATTTTCAGAAAAAACGCCTAAAAAGACATAGCCAAAGTAAATGAAGAATTGCTCCACAATAGTAAGGTTCATATGCATGTTCTTGGTGTCTATGGACATCTAGGGACCTCAGAGATGTATTCCCAATGTGTGAAAAGATTGTGACTGTTACTATGCCTGAGTAAATTGGAATAAACCAAAGGAGAAATGTGAAATTTCTATCCTCGCCTGTTTTTCCCCCCTATCTGACAGAGGATAACACCATGCCAACAATGATTCCATGTAGAAAATTGCCATTGTTCATCTTCAGCAAGTCCTTGACTACAAATGTACCACATTTAGATAGAATTTGAGCAAAGGGCAAAGCCTCCACAAAGGTTTTAGTAAGGATACTACCAGGCGGACACTCAATTTGGCACAATTTGGCACAATTTGGCACCAAAGTGTGCCAACTGGGTTATTTTCCACTTCCAATGGAAACTGGCTGGAAAATACAACTTATGTCCATTACAGGAGTCTATTGCCATCTACTGGAGCTTTTGGATATGGCACAGCCTTGTGCACAGTATAATATCCATTAAAAATACATGAATGTATCATTTTGTCTCCAAATGGAGTAGTTTTATTATACCAACTAAATATGATATACAATAATATAATATCCAAATATAAAGTAAAAACGAATGCCAATGTGCAATATAAAATGTCCACTCCAATAATAGAATAACCAAATAAAAAGTGATCAATGTCAATGTGCAATTAGAAAACAAAAATATCACAATTAGTGTAAACAATGTACTCTTGAAAACAACTATTGCGCATTCAAATAACATATACAGGAACAGTCTTTGCGTTTGCGGCTGCACTGGTGGCTGTTTGCTGTTTGGTTTCAGGTTTCAGGTTTCAGGCTCAGGCACTGTAATCAAATCCCCCCCCTCCCCCCCTCCCCCCAGGCATGCGCTTTCTGAGACAGTGTTCTGGGTCTCGTTAGGAATACCTGTGAATACTCCAAGTTACTGGGTCTGAAGCACCATCCCGTGATATTCAAAACAAATATTCAATATAATTGAATAGCCCTGACTTCACAATTCAACATAAATAATAAACTTACTCGTTATTTGGGTCCAAGCGTAATGCGAAAAGATCCTCCTCTTCTGAGGCGATTTCATTCATAGTTGCCGAGTCTGACCGACTCATAATCTCCGCTAAAATCTCGGTCATGTCCTTGTCGGCGTTATACACTTTCACAGCGTCACAGCGTCGAAACACAGCGTCAAATAAAACTCTCTAATTCACCAAAAACTTGCGAAACGGCGGTGCGCAACGACTTCTTCATTTAGCTTGTTTTTTTACGCGGAGTAGTGTCTTTACGGCTGGATGTGAGGTCAGCTGGGTATTGTATTCTATAGAGTGTTTTTATCTCATTCGATTCAGTAGCTTCTCCCCTTTCAAAGGACAACAAACATGGCCGCACCGCAGCTGGCTGTTCAAATAACAGGTACAGTCTTTGCGTTTGCGCACAGCACTGTTTCAGGCTCTGATAACAACATCCCCTCCCCCATCGCCTGCCTACCTCTATGCTTTCTGGGACACCATGCGAAAAGGTCCTCCACCTCTGAGGCGATTTCATTCGGAGTTGTAAAACTCTCTAATTCACCAAAAAATTTCGAAACGGTCGTGCGCTCGGACTTATTAATTTCGCTTGTTTTTTACGCACATGGAGTAGTGTCTTTACGCCTGGATGTGAGGTCAGCTGGGTATTGTATTCTATAGAATGTTTTATCGCATTCGATTCAGTAGCTTCTCCCCTTTCAAAGGACAACAAACATGGCCGCACAGCAGCTGGCTGTTCGACGGTAAAACCATTTCTTTCTACTTGTCCGACATTTGTAAATATCGTGTATTTGCGGTTTTAAGGTTAAAAATCATTTCTAAATGCACAAAAATACACTTTCGATCGTGTTTTGTGACGAACATTTGAACATTAGGGTCTAAACTTTGAGCAACAGTTGAAAATAAACACCATTGCCCTGTTTTATTATGTTTTCTAGTGGATGGATCAAGCCGCTATTTTTTTCGGCCCGCCGGCGGGCCGATCGGGCTTAAGAGGCTTTAGCCTACAGGGGTGACATGGCTCAAGCAGTAAGAGCAGTTGTCTGGCAGTCGGAGGGTTGCCGGTTCGATCCCCTGCCCTGTGTCGAAGTGTCCCTAACCCCCAAATGCTCCCGATGAGCTGGTCGGTGCCTTGCATGGCAGCCAATCGCCGTCGGTGTGTGAGTGTGTGTATGAATGGGTGAATGGAGAAGCATCAATTGTACAGCGCTTTGGATAAAAGGCGCTATATAAAAATGCCAACCATTTACCGTTTAGGTCTGCTGCAGCACATCCAGCCACATTACTGCCTCGTCCCCCTCCTCATCCCCGCCAATCACCGTCCTCTTGGGCGCCCCCTACAGGGCAGGAGACGCCAGTGCGGTGGGGCTCACAGTGGCCCTGCGGGACCTAGTGCAGGTCCTGCCGACAGTAGTCCTCCGCAAAGTAGAACTGGCCTGCCTCCCTGATCGCCGTGGTGACGGGGCCGTAGCCCTCCGTGGCCAACACCTGCACAGGTAAAAGCATAGAACTCCCTTTGTTACCGTGGAGCTAGTTGGAGGCAGTGGCTTTGCTTATTTACAACACTGCCATTTTCCTGAGCCGGGGAGTACGACTGCAGTCCTCGAAGGCCCGGTCTACATGTTAGTTTTTGTTCCAACCAATTGCCGTGTTTTTAATTTGCTGACAGCTCAATATATTTCTCTGGTCAAGCCTGTACAGTAAAATCATTAGGATACACTTACAGTCTGCAGCTGTAGCCAGTACTCATACACATGTCAGATAAGATATCCATCCATCCATCCATTATCTGAACCCGCTTATCCTGATCAGGGTCGCGGGGGGGCTGGAGCCTATCCCAGCATACATTGGGCGAAAGGCAGGAATACACCCTGGACAGGTCGCCAGTCTATCTCAGGGCACACACACCATTCACTCACACACTCATACCTACGGGCAATTTAGACTCTCCTATCAGCCTAACGTGCATGTCTTTGGACTGTGGGAGGAAACCGGAGTACCCGGAGGAAACCCACGCAGACACGGGGAGAACATGCAAACTCCACACAGAGAGGCCGACGGGGATTCAAACCCAGGACCTCCTTGCTGTGAGGCGGCAGTGCTACCCACTGCACCATCCGTGCCGCCCAGATAAGATATGATTGAGTCAATTAAATAATTAAGACCAGAAGTTGGCACACAATCGTGAAACGGATCGGCCCTTGTTGTGCACCCCAGTTCTACACAAGAGGCAATTACACAATTTTTTTGGGAATACTTAATGTTTCCTGAAGCCATTGTGGTTAAGTACTGTGGCACAGGGGTACAACGGCAGGGCCCCAAGTCGCAATGAAACACACAGCTTTTGGGTTACAAGTCCACAACTCTAAACAGTGCACTATGGCTATAATCAGCAGGACGGACGTTAAGTGCTTTGCTGCCCTCCAGTGGTGAATAGGGGGACTGCACACGTCGAATGCGGGACGTGTGCAGTTACCCTTTTCACCACTGGAGGGCAGCAAAGCACTTATTGATTCACAATGAAGCAGTTGGCATATAACAAAAAAAAAAACAAAAAAACACCACACTTCCTTGCAGAAACGTAGCAAAGATCTGCTGCTGCATGTAATCCCACTTTCCCCACAAACTAAACAATGCGTATATTAGGCGGCCTGTAGCGTAGTGGTTAAGGTAAATGATTGGGACAGGCAAGGTTGGTGGTTTTAATCCCGGTGTAACCACAATATGATCCGAACAGCAGTTGGGCCCTCGAGCAAGGCGCTTAAACCTGGATTGCTGCTTAGTCTAATCAACTGTATGTTGATCTGGATAAGAGTGTCTGCCAAATGCCAATAATGTAATGTAATATATATACACTCACCAAGCACTTGATTTGGAACATTTTTACTTTATTACACCTTCTCAGTCATGCAGTTATCTAATCAGCCAATTGCATGGCAG
>NC_083760.1:91873850-91931350 GCF_963514075.1 Conger conger | reverse complement strand
AACCGTCGGTCGGCCTCAGCAAGCACATGTCCTCAAACTCAACCAATCACATACAAGCATCACTACATATCCGCAAACTCAACCAATCACATACAGACATCACTACATATCCTCAAACTCAACCAATCACATACAGACATCACTACATGTCCTCAAACTCAACCAATCACATACAGACAGCATTACATGTCCTCAAACTCAACCAATCCCATACAGACATCACTACATATCCTCAAAATCAACCAATCACATACAGACAGCATTACATGTCCTCAAACTCAACCAATCCCATTGACCAATCACAAGTGTGCACAAATTATAGTAAACGTGCAGTACATTCTAGTAAACGTACTGCAGGCATAGATGGGTTTGTTCCCACATTTAGAAACTTTCACCTTCTAATGCCTTGGATGTTAATTCTTTCTATCAATCAGTTTCACAAAGGTTCTTTTTATATTCACAGTTTATTATTTTAATGATTATAATTATTATTATTATAATTATAATAATAATAATTATTATTATTATTATTACTGTATTGATGTCTGTTTATATTCTTATATTATTATTGTCGTTTTTGGTTTAATTTAGATTTGTTGGAGTTCTTTTTCTCATCTGGTTTGAAAACAAAAAAACAGTCGCAATTTCACAAGCACGGAGTGCCGTGTTGTGAAATGACCACGGACACATCATGACTGACACTGGTGCATCTCTCTGACTTTGTGTAGGAGGTCAGTCCTTGACTGTGGTTGCAGCAGTGGGAGCTGTGGCAGCGGCGGCCATTTTGGCTCTTGTGTTTCTTGGTGTCGTCTGTGTGAGGTACGTGGCTGAAAATCTGTGCCAGTTCACAGTCGCTCATTAGTGAATGATGTCGGATTACACTTGCAGTGTAAAAACGAGCGTAAGATGGTATTTCTATCGAATGATGTTGTCATGTGCTAAATATTGATGCCATACCCCCCTCTTATGTCTGGGTTGTGCTTAAACCACTGCATCATTAGTTATTCTTGACTTTTGCAGTGGGTTTTGATTTTCTTAATACATTCTAGTGTTTTTCTCTCTATAAGCAGGAGGAAACGATCCATAAATGAGGAGGTGAGTCAATCAAAATTAAATATATTACATAGATGTATGTGTTTTTGTGTAGACAGTACACACTCAGTGACCACTTTCTTAGGTACACCTTTCTAGTATTGATTTTATATTTTCTGGTTTGTCGTCTTTTGATGTGCAGTGTGCCTTTGTTTGTTTTGATTTCCTCCTCGTTTTTTAAACTCTGCCTTGTGTTTTTGATTATTCTTTTGATTATCCCGTATATACCTGTCCACCTCCATTACAACAATTGCCTTTTCTGTAGGGTAGGGGCAGGGTGGAGGGCCAGTAGCGAATGAGGTTCGACCCTTGAAGGCGAACTCACAATAAAGAAAGTGGTATACAACAATAAGACCTTCTCCCGGGACACAGGGAGGAACTGAAACTAACCCGTAGGCGGTAATTGGAAAGAACAGAAATTAAGCCCAAAAAACGGCTGTAGAAAATAAAAACAACCCTCAGAAAACAGGGTGAATACACAACCAGATATAGTGCTGGGAAGTGAGCACTGTGAGTAATAATAGTGAATTTCCCAAATAAAAGTACAACCTAGCAAAAACCGCTAGGCACAAAACAAAAACCCATGAGGCGCAGCTCAGGAAGAAAAACACAAACTAAAATACAATCCCGGGGACAACGTCCCTCTACCACCGGCTCACACGAGCCCCAAACAAAAAGGAAGAAATGAAAACCTTTCAGGAAGGCGTCGGTGAACAAACACCACAACCGAGTGCCTTCCTTACCTATTTTTTGGTAGTCTCAGAGATTTTTGATAAATAACCAACACCGTACCTGACTCTACCAGTACAGAGTCTACCTGGTGTCTTACCGGCTTTGTGCAAGTGCAAACGTTGAAAACAAAAGCACTGAAGGGAGTCAGCACTGGCTTTAAATACTCTTGGGGAAGGTAATTCCCCAGGAGTTAATGAGGAACAGGTGGAACTAACTAATCCTCGGCCCTCTGGTGGACCCACCGGGTACTACCTCCCACCATGACATTTTCACATTATCGCTGAGTCTGCTCATGATTATTCTGTCCTGAGTGCCTATAGACTACTGGCTAAAGTGCTTGTAGTCTTGTGGCTAAGGTGCCTATAGACTACTGGCTAAGGTGGTTGTAGTCTAGTGGCTAAGTTGCCTATAGACTACTGGCTAAGGTGCTTGTAGTCTTGTGGCTAAGGTGTCTATAGACTACTGGCTAAGGTGCTTGTAGTCTAGTGGCTAAGGTGCCGATAGACTACTGGCTAAAGTGCTTGTTGTCTAGTGGCTAAGGTGCCTATAGACAACTAGCTAAGGTGCTTGTTGTCTAGTGGCTAAGGTGCCTATAGACTACTGGCTAAAGTGCTTGTTGTCTAGTGGCTAAGGGGCCTATAGACAACTAGCTAAGGTGCTTGTTGTCTAGTGGCTAAGGTGCCTATAGACTACTGGTTAAGGTGCTTGTAGGCTAGTGGCTAAGGTGATGCCTTGATGACTGATGACTTGGACCTGGAAGGTTGGTGGTTCAAGCCCTGGTGTGGCCACAGTAAGAATAGTGCAGCTGTTTGCCCTTCACCCCACACTGCTCTGCTTAGTCTAATCAACTATAAGTCGCTTTGGAAAACATGTCCACTAAATAACTGCAATGTGAAAATGAACAGGAACTTTCCGCTGAACATTCCCATCTTTTCCCTGCCTGTTCTTCACCCTGCAGGGGAATAACAGCCCCGTGGATGACAACACTGCAGGGATGCCAGTGAGCCACACTGAACCCCAGGGTACAGACAGAGGCAACGGGGAAGGTCCCCTCTACTCCTCTGTTCAACCTGCCAACACCCGCACCCAGCAAGACCTTCTATACTGCACTGTTCAAAAGCCTCTCCTCGAGTGTGAGGCTGATGTTCAGTATGACAGTGTCCAGTTCCTGCCCTCCTGTGCTGCCCCCAGGTGAGAATATCCCCTCATTACACTCCCTGTGCTGACTGTGGCTGTGCCAGCTCTTCTGTTTGGACCAGTCTTTATCAAACAGCCAACTTGAGACGGGGTGAAACCAGACGGGATCGTTTTAGAACGTTTTATGAAGAAAGCCTTAGTGGTGTGTACTGTCCAGTTTTGGAGAGTCTGCTCTCGTCGGCTAGCGTTTCCCAAACTGACCATGTCAATGGCGACCTGTAGCGTAGTGGTTAAGGTAAATGACAGGGACACACAAGGTCAGTGGTTCTAATCCCAGTGTAGCCACAATAAGATCCACACAGCCCTTGAGCAAAGCCCTTTACCCTGCATTGCTCCAGGGGAGGATTGTCTCCTGCTTAGTCTAATCAACTGTACATTGCTCTGGATAAGAGCGTCTGCCAAATGCCAATAATGTAATGTAATGTAATAATCAATGCGACATTGGCTCAGGAGGTAAGAGCAGTCATCTGGCAGTCAGAGAGTTGCCGGTCCGATCCCGCCCCCTGGGTGTGTAAAAGTTTCTCTGGGCAAGACACCTAACCCCCAAATGCTCCTGATGAGTCAAGTCTCTTCTCAAGTTAACTGTTTGTTGGAGCCTGGTTTTAGAACTGAACCAATCACGAAGCAGCACAGCGAATTGAAGAGAACAGTGGTGTGGGAGGAGACTCTCATCAAACTGTGAACTTGTGTTAATGTTGTTAAAACAACATCACGGTTCCCAACAATAAATACAGACAATACGACGGTAATGGTAGCTAGCTAAACAAAATACACATATAAATGTCACGAGAAGAAACATGAACCGTCAAGCACGCGGAGTCGTTGTTATGGAAACATTTGTGTATTTGTTTGCTTGGCGCTCTGGTGCGGACTGGCGAACTGAATGATCATTCATTTGACATTCTGTGAACAGTATGCCATTTTATTGACTTAACTAGGTGTAATTTGTTACAACTAAGATATTTGCTGGATTAAACGGCTTTTTATCTGCATGTTTACCGTAGCTATTGATTTTATGAGCCAACTGTTATAACCTGTCGCAATGGTTACTTTTTTCAAATTTATTTGTGGATGTGGACGCAGAAACAACGACCATTTTAGATTCGATTTCTAAACCGGCACACAATTTTAGTTTTTGCGAAAAGATTTTGAGCAGTAATTAGGCTACGTACCTGGATTACTTTGCGAATAGCCTGCCTATACGCATTATCGTGGCTGCCAACCAATTAAGTATTTCGCCAAGCAATGTGATTCGCAGAATGTGAATTTATTTAAGGTGTAATCATGGTTCTTTATGCCATGGGCACTGTCATTTGCGTTTTAGTACTGGACAAGACCTACACACCACTGGTAGTTCATAAATTAAGTTAATTTAAAAAAATCACTTAAAAGAACACAATATAATTGTGATTCATGTAGCAATGGTAAAACCTGCTATTTGTGGTAGCAAATTATCCTCAGGATAGATGCATGCAGTGCATATCATCTTCCTGTAGATGGCGATATTGTTACTACAGTAAAGGAGTCAAACTTGCATGTAAATTTGAGGTATGTCCCAAGATATGTTATGAAGTAAGAAACAATAATTATGATATTCACATCTGTGAATGAACAAATTTAATTTGTACATGTGCTTATGTGTGTGCATGCGTGTGTTTGGAGGCATGCGTCTGTGTGTTAGTGTGTGTTTATCAGACCGTGTGTATACAGGAATCTTTACCAAACATATAACTTCACTTCATTATCGGATTTATGTTGGAATGGATAAGATCAGGAATTAGCCTATGCTTGTAAAAAAAAATAAGTGCTATGATGTTTATTTTATGTTAAAGTTTTGTGTTTAAATAAAGGACCATCAAAAAGTCTCTCTTGCTCTCTCTCACATACAAAGAAAGATTAAAAAAAAACACAGGACTCTGGTTCTAAGGTATTTCATTTATTCATAGCATTTATGAACAAAGGAATAATAAACTGTACATTATTGGCATCATCCTCATCATCCTCATCATCATTATTTAATCAATATTATTATTACTTTTGCATTTAAAAGGCAGAATTTCTAGACAGTGGTTGAGAGTATGTTTCCATTTCCCTGATTGCAGTGAGTAACAGTGTTTATTTTAATTAGAAAACTAAAGCAAAGCAGAAAAGAGATTTAGCTTTAATCATTTGAAGAGGAGAACCCAGCACTCATAATGCAGACCTGCTCTTCCTGTTCTGTTCTGTTTGGGGCAAATCAGGGTTTAAACCTGCTACCTCACACCTGCTGTACATCACCTCTCCTGGGACCAAACGCACAACTTAGGGCCTTTTTCACAAAGCAGGGATACGGGGTCAGCTTGGTAGTAAAACACAGAACCATCTTGAAACACGGACTCAAGTAAAAAGAGCTGTTCCAGGTTTTACTTATCCAAGCAAACTCAGTATTCCTGCTTTGTGGGTTTTACTCAGTGCACTTATCCAGCTAACTCAGTAATCCTGCTCTGTGGGTTTTACTCAATCCTGCTTCGTGATACAGGCCCCAGATGTGCCTTTCTAAGACCGGACGGATGATCTCTTTTTCTGCTGGTTATTGTTCTCCACATTTACGCCCTGCCTGGTCAGGATTGGTCCACCGCTATTGGCCTCAATGTCCATAGAAGTGTGCACACCTGAGTTCAGTCAGGTACGCCTCACACAAACCCACACAGGTACACAGTGCGGGGTGCCACCTGAGAGGCACCTGAGGCTTGGCCCCGTTGTAGCCAGAGCTCAGAATCTTACACTGCACAGGAAGGGGTGTGGCTTAAACACCCCAAACATGAAGAGGGTGTGGCTATACATCAACAGTGCTGCTGTCCACCCTTGGCCCCACCCATGTCATGTGACCACACCCTCCAAACAGCTTGTTTTCCAAGAAAAAAGAAAAAGAAAAGAATATCACAACACCACATACATATATAACCGTATGTTACTTAGTATGCAAGAAGAAACAGAATTTTTATCAACAGGAACCAAAGTTAAATGAAATTTCTGATTTCATTTTAAAAATACTTTTTTTACAGGTACTTTTTTTTAAAGTAGGTAAGTAAGCAAGTTCCTGTCTGCACTTAATACTTCAGAGAGCAAACTGTCTTTTAACGCCAGTCTGTGGGGAACTGGGGGAGACTGCCCTTGTTC
This sequence comes from Conger conger, assembly GCF_963514075.1. Lineage (NCBI taxonomy): Eukaryota > Metazoa > Chordata > Actinopteri > Anguilliformes > Congridae > Conger > Conger conger. Next base: position 91,925,170 of record NC_083760.1, on the reverse strand, counting down.
AGGGAGACGGGATGAAATCAGGTGCACACAGAATAAAAGCAGTGTTCATTTCCAATCAGAGAGTGTAACAGGCCTGTTTAAAGCAGGTGTGTGCCTTCTGCACGATATCTCAACGAGAACAGAGTTTTAAAGCCATGCAGCCCCCATACCACAGCGCTTTAGATGACCAGCAGCTCCAGTCCACATATCTATAAAATATAATACAAGTCTCAAAATGACCGCCCCATTACGTTTCTTTAAAGAATTATAGAAAAACAACAATAAAAGGACAAGGCTTATTTGGCTTATTTACCTCACAAAGTGATTTTGTTAGCTTAGCTCTCTAAATATACTAATTTCATTGTAGTGAATGGCAGATTCTCCAGCAGAAGTAGGCTACTCCTACCCACACAAAAACAGACCACAAACATAAAATACACACATGGAGTGGATGGTTTACGTGACATTGGGGGGGAAATGAGTTTAATTTGTGATGACAGTGATGATTTAAAAATGAACAGAACAACTAGATGAAAGAATACTGCACATTTTAAGTCTCCAGTTTTTATAGACAAAGTGGCAGGCACACCTGAACCTAGTTTTGGTGGTCATCTCCCCTCTTTGACCACTAGAGAGACAAAACTCCTCAGAGACAAAACGTTAGGTCCTCCCTGTGCAAGAGGCTATGGCTTTCAGCAGCAGCCAGAGTAAAGTCTTTCTGAAATTGAGAAAAATACTCAAAGAAGCTGTAACTTTAAGAGAAATTAAAGACCAACACCTTTCTTGCATAAACACACAGACTTCTTGCTTTCTATCTTCTCATGGTTCCGCTTATTCTCTTCTCCCTCTCTCTCTCCATCCGTCTCACGTTCTCTCACTTTCTCTCACTTCCTTCTTCTCCCTCTCGACAATTCCACTGAATTAATCTTCCTCTCGATTGGCCAATGAGAGGCCAAGTCATCCCGCAGCTCTGATTGGTCAGTCCACTGATCAAGGGGGCGGAGATAGGGACACTTGATCTGTATTTGGAGACTGGGCGCCACCTGCAGGAAGAGAGGGGAACTTTTCAGAGATGCAGTCGGAAGCACAGACTGGAGAATTCAGCATCGTAACTGAAATGACCCCACAGAGAGGTTACAAGATCTGCTGCTGCATGTAATCCCACTTTCCCCACAAATTAACAATATATATATATATATTGGGCGGCCTGTAGCGTGGTGGTTAAGGTAAATGACTGGGACAGGCAAGGTTGGTGGTTCTAATCCCGGTGTAGCCATAATAAGATCCATTATTAGATCCGATATTAGATTATTAGATCCGATAGATCCGAACAGCCGTTTGGCCCTCGAGCAAGGCCCTTAAACCTGCATTGCTCCAGGATGGTCTCCTGCTTAGTCTAATCAACTGTATGTCGCTCTGGATAAGAGTGTCTGCCAAATGCCAATAATCCAATGTAATATATATACACTCACCTAGCACTTTATTTGGAACATTTTTACTTTATTACACCTACTCATTCATGCAATTATCTAATCGGACAATTGTGTGGCAGCAGTGCAATGCATACAATCATGTAGATATGGGTGAGGAGCTGCAGAGAATGGTGCAAAAAACTAAAAGCATCCAGCGAGCAACAGTTCTGTGGGCAGAAATGCCTCGTTAATGAGAGACGTCAGAGGAGAAAGGCCAGACTGGTAAAGGCTGACAGGAAGGTGACAGTGACATAAATAACCACACATTAGAGCAGTGGTATGCATATGTGTGTAAGTAGTTAGTTGTGTGTACATTACAGTGCTGCTTTCTGTTTGTGGAGCTGTGGTGGCAGTAAGGCTCCTAACCACTGCATCCTGTCCACTGCCCACTGCTTCCTGTTGTACCTACCCTGTTTGGGGGCTGGGGCTGTTCAGGGGGACATTCACTATTAGTGGTTTAGGCAGAAAGACTTTTGATAAGTTCTTCTGATTTTGGTTTTTGTGTTTTGACTCTTTTTGCAAAATCCATCTTGCTTATTATACCGAGAACTTCCTGCTGTGTGCCCATGCAAGCAAGTGCATTCAGGAGTGTTTGCAAATGTGGACTTTGAGTTTTACTTCATTATAACATCTATGCCGGAATGGATGATCCCAGGAATATGCTTGTAAAAATAATTGTAATTATGCTTAAAACATTTTTTAATAAATCTTCATAATAATAAAATAGAACAATAAACTCAATTACATTTGATTCTGCTGAAGAGAGAAGAGCTTTTCCTGTCCGACCAGGAAAATGCAGTCGTTGTTATTCTGACTGAATGATGTCAGAGCCATAGGTGAAGGGTGTAAAACCCCACGCTAACCCAATGACGGAATTTAGCCAGGGCCGAAGGGGTTTGCATGCTTGTCCTTCTGGTACTGCTGGAAGAATATTATTAGGGTTAAATAGTAATGACCGCTATGCAGAGAGTCTAGATCAGATAATGAATAAACCACATTACAAAGACAGTAGTACCACTCTGCCTTCTGCTCTTTACTGGTCCGGGCTGACCAAGAATCTCCACAGTAGGGCCAATACATTCACCTTCGTTATCTGACTCCATTTAAGATATAATTTAGAAATTTGGGTTTGAAACATACGCGAACCTCGGGAGTGATTACACTCGACTCTTACCTGTGCCACCATTACTCAATATATGCTCCCGGGATTAGCATTATTGCTGAATCTCAGTTCGGCGGAGAAACTCAGAGGCTGAGGGTCTAGCCAACACAATACATGCACTATATCGACATAATAGTTGCGAGCCCAGGTCAGTGTGCATTTCGAGGGCTCCTTAGAGCTAACTTGACAGGAACCGGTGTAGAAACGCCCATGGGTTCCCTTTGCATCAAATTACAAGAGCCATGCACCACCAATCCTTTGGGCTGAACTTGGCTGCCTTTCCCAGCTTGGAAACACCACTAAAGTACCAAGCCACTGATCAGTTGGTCTTTGGTCAATATTGTCCCCCTTTATTGTATTCAGTCGTAATTTAGGCTGAAAAAGGTACAAGATTAATTGGAGTCATGGAGATCACGCAAGTTACAAAAAAAATAATTTATTCGCAGACAGGTAGGTTATTAGCTTTAGAATACCAATAGTCAATTACAAAATACACAAATTAAGAATAGAGAAAGAGTAAATAATCATACCTAGCCTACTTTGGCTACACACAAACACAGAACGTACATATAGAATGTGCATAGTGTGGGAAGCCGGTTACGGTCTTCCCTATACATACATACACATACATATACAAACACAGAATCTGCAGTGTGGGAAGTCGATTGCGATCTTCCGCTGCTACACATACATATATGTACAATATGCCGTGTGGGAAGTGGAATGCGATCTTCCTGATACATACATATACATACAATATGCCTTGTGGGAAGTCGAATGCGATCTTCCCAGATTGGTCTGTCTCCCTTGCTTTTATGCCAAATCATATGTTTGAACCAGGCAGCAGTGCCATAAATCAACCTGGAGGGGTGGTCAAATCTGGAATTTAGACCCCCCACCGTTGGGGGCTGTTAAATAGGGAAATTGAGATGATTCCCAGAGAGGACATGTAGGTTTTCCCTTGAGTTACTGAAACTATGGTTTATTAAACTCCATTTGTTATGAAATGTATCTCATCTGATTCCTTGATTTTACCGGATCACATCCATACCAAACAGATTACCCGTATATTTCATTATGTTGCAGTTATCATGAAACTTCCCTCCTGATTATCCATTTCACATGCAATTCCTGTTACCATTACATCAGACATAATGCAATAATACAAGGATCACATGGGCAATGTTTTCAAGGTTTTAACGGGTCTATTTACTATCTCAACAGCAGTTTTGAATATTTAATCTGGGAGAGCAGTCACCGGTGTAATGACAGCAGTGCCAAAATGAGGGCACTGTGGCATTGTCCGGAGTCTTTCCCCTTGGACGTGACCAGGTATGGGGTCACGGGAGAGGTCACCAATGTTCTGGAGCACACTCTCTTCCCTGTGACCTAACTGCCCTTAAACCACTCATACATCTTCCCCTTATGTCCTTCGGTGCCGATGGCCTGAACCTCCCCAAAGGTAGTCCAAACAGTATTGTCCTCTGCTCCTTTGACACATACCAGAAGCCCCAGCTCTCTGGTTCCTCACAAATGGCAGCCCTTCCTGAGTCCCACTTTGCCTTTGGATACCCAGGGTCGTAGGGCTGACTGTGGGTTGAGATGTGTTCTGTAAGGAGCGGATCAGATGTCGGATGGTCATGGGGAAAAGGTTGCAAGATATTATGTCTCTGAATGATGTAGTTGGGAGTTTTCACGATCACTGCATTATGCTGTAAATATGTATTTGTAACTCTCATGGTAATATACCTTTCGGATAAACCTGATTTGGGTGAATTAAAGGAAAGGAGACAAAACCCCAGATTGCTTGGTTTCATCTCCTTATCTCCAAAATCCAGGCCTTTGTTCTTGACCCTAAAAATGGGTCACCCATCTGGAATTTATAGCCAAACTCCCACCAGTGAGACCTTGGTCAGGGAGCTAAAACAAATTATTTCAACAGAGACAGGTTTTTCCCAGTTTTCCCTTGGCTCCTGGATGGTTATGATATCAAAGGTAGACTGTTACAAAAACTAGACCATTACACCAGTCGCACTGAACCAATCAGAATAACACCAAATATTACTATATTCTGACCTGGGATTATCATGAAACATCTTCATGCCGTCTCCAGTATTCCTGTGCTCAAACCCTGCAAGGAATGTGAGAGGGCCCAGGAAGGTGCCTCCAGGAGCCCTTCTCTAGCTCTCCCCCACAGGCATGGGGGCCAAAAGGTGGGGGCTAACAATGTATGCTCCGGGAGGGGGAAGTCAGCAAGCTGACCAGCGCATGAGACCAAATGTTCATGATTTCCGGCTTACAAGGGTGTTGCTGAAATAATAAAAATAACTTTTTCCACCACAAAAAAATAAAAAGGATGAAGGATAAATGACACCTCTGTACTGTTTGGATGGCTGTACTCTGTGTATTGTTAATAATAATAAAAAAATAAAAATATTAAAAATTTAAATAAAAAATGCACATTGGCCCCAATCAGGCACAAAGCAAATTACTGAAGGTGTTTTCTTCTGTGCATTCAGTTTATGAAAAAGTGGAAGTACGGAAGAGCTGCAGCAGCCAGAAGCTGAGCTCATTCTATATTTATATTTACTGCAACTAGTTTCTTCTCATCTTCAGTCCTGCTGCTCTGTCAGTCAGGCTGTTTTACATTCATTTAGCAAATCACTGAGCCCTGATCCACAAAGCCCCAAACCCCTCTCCTGGTAAGTGTTTTATCACATCATTGAATTTCATCAAAATTATGTTCCAATATTTTTTTGGGACAAGAATTGAAAATTATTATTGAATAACTGTAAAAGCTGTCTGTTGATTCCAGACAAATATCAGTGTATTTGTGTAAGTGTCAGGGTTGGGGGACAGAGGAACCAAGCGCAGACGCAGGGGTTATGAGAAATGGCAGGTTTAATGAAGGCAGGCAGATAAGGGACAGGCAGAGCATGATCCAAACAGGCAAAGTTCAAAAACTGGGCAGAGGCATGAAGATCATAGAAAAAGGAAAAATAATAGAAATGGGGCACGGACGTGACAGACTGTGTGCTCTTGTGTAGCATCTGTTACAATGAGAGTAGAGAGAATATTCACACAGTGTAACAGCACAATAACTCACTGTGTGCTCTTGTGTAGCATCTGTTACAATGAGAGTATAGAGAATACTCACACAGTGCAACAGCACAATAACTCACTGTGTGCTCTTGTGTAGCAACTGTTACAATGAGAGTATAGAGAGTACTCACACATGTTGTTCTTCAATGCCATTCATTTTTACAGCGTAAAATAATAACTCATATCTGTATTTGTGTCTCATATATCTGATGCAGCCATGGTCTTCAATACCTTCGTAGCCCTCCTGTCTGTGTCAGGTAAAGTGCAGTTATGATGTTTCAGTGCTGTGTGTGTTTGTGTGTGTGTGTGTGTTTGTGTGTATGTGTGTGTGTTGGGGGGGGGGGGGGGGGGGGGGGGGGGGTCGGCGAATGCATGCAGGGCAGAATTAGTCAAAATTACTATTAATCACAATACAAAAGAAACATCTAAAAAATAGCGAGCCTAACTCTTACCATTACAAAGCCCTGCATCATATTTATGATGAAGTTCCTCTTCATATCCAGCTTTGAACCTGAGACATAGTTCAGTACCGTTGTCATGGAGACATGATCTTCATTTATGTTCATTTAATCCATGATCTGTTGTGTTTGTGTGTGTGTGTGTGTGTGTATTTGTGTGTGTGTGTGTGTGTGTATTTGTGTGTGTGTGTGTGTGTTTGTGTGTGTGTGTTTTCCAGGTGTTCTTGGCCAGCACGGATGGGGAGTGACTTACACCCCTGAGAGAATCTGTGCCTTAAAGGGGTCTTCAGTAGACATGCGCTGTGTTTACTTTCATCCCACATACCAACCTTACAGAGTGCAGAAAGCATTCTGGTTTATTCGCTGGCGCCATCCACAGGAGCCTGAAGACCTGTCCCTGGACCCAGAGTACTCTGGTCGTGTGGAGTACCATGGGAATCAGATCAGAGACTGCACTTTTAGAATAAAACAACTGAGAGAAAGTGATTCACAAACATATCGCTTCAGGTTCCTGACAAACCATGATGGAAAATATACTGGCCTACCTGGTGTCTCATTGACAGTTACAGGTAACCATTTAATGCGATGAGCTCACAGGATTCTTCTCCCATATCTCTGAATGGAAGACTGGGGAAGGGAGGGATGTTTTTTACAGTTTTAATTTGTTTGCAGCTCTAGAGGTGAGGGTGAATCCTGGCTCAGTGACAGAGGGACAGAGTGTAACACTGACCTGTAACACCACCTGCACTCTGACTGGCAGCCCAGCCTTCACCTGGTACAGGGACGGGTCTCCTCTGTCCTTCACCACCCAGACACACCAGCTCAGAGCCAGCAGTGAAGATGGAGGCACATACTCCTGTGCTGTAAAAGGATCTGAGCTTCTCCCCTCCCCTGCAGTGGCTCTTACTGTGAACTGTGAGTACAAGAGGCCAGACTCCTGTGTTTCACACTATTGGTGATGTCATCAACACTGTAGAAATGTTTGACACATCACACAGGTTTCAAAGCATTCAGCCTAAATGTACCGTTAAATTCTACAGATTATCATATGCTGCATGGTCATGTACAGATTTCACTTAAACTGCAACATATGTTTAGTGATTTTATTTATTAGCTGAAACATGAATGCTGGAAATAAATGCATAATTTAATTATTTGAAAGCACTATACGTGTCCAGTTTAGATTCCACCTGAAACTACAAACTCTTCTTCCCTCTTCCAGATCCTCCGAAAAGAGTCTCAATATCAGTGAGCCCCTCTGGTGAAATAGTGGAGGGCAGTTCAGTGACTCTGACCTGCATTAACCAGGCCAGCCCACCAGTGCAGAGATACATATGGTTTTATAACACTGGATCTGTTAGCTTAGAGATACTAGAACGAAGATGGAGTCAGAAATACACCATTGAAAAAATCAAATCCTCGGGTGATGGAGAGTACTACTGTGTGGCAAGGAATTCGATTGGCCAAGGCAGATCTCCTGATATACATCTCAATGTGCTGTGTGAGTAATTCTGCACTGTCATTTACAACGGTTTGGATGGGCAGTGTCTTCCATGGAAATACATACTCGTCTGTTTTACTAGCCCGGATACCTTCATTCCTATTATAGTCACATAGCTGCACTGAACACTATTTTCATATGTCAGGATTGTAGCACAAAAGTGATATAGAGCTGGGCAATGTCTATAAAAAATGATACTGTCTCTTTAAACATTGTGGTAAAATATACATTCACTGAGCACAAACACTTCTTCCCTCTTCCAGATCCTCCTAAAGGAGTCTCAGTATCAGTGAGCCCCTCTGGTGAAATAGTGGAGGGCAGTTCAGTGACTCTGACCTGCATTAACCAGGCCAACCCACCAGTGCAGAGATACTCCTGGTTTCAGGAGAACAGAGCTGTACCCTCAGAGAGAGGAGGACCAGAGGCCAGCTACACCATTAAACACATCACACAGCAGGATGCTGGAGAGTACTACTGTGAGGCAGGGAATGGGCTTGGGACAAACAGATCTCCTCCTAAACGTCTGGATGTGCAGTGTGAGTATATCAGCTTCAGACCCATGGAGCAGAGAGAAGTCAGTATCTCCTGAGTGTCTGTGGGAAACTTCACAACAGTAAGACACTGAGTCAACCAGTCAAGCTGGCCAGTAGAGGAGAAATCCAGTAGAAATATTACATGAACATGCAATGATGAAAAAGCCAGATCATGCTGACATGTCTTAAGCCAGACATGTGTAGTCTGAGTTTGCACAGGGCACTCAAAGGTCCCAGATATAATTGCCAAAGTTGTTGAAAATGTAATTTCCTGCTCAATTTGTCAGCTGGATTTTATGTATTTTCTGTTGATTTCAGATCCTCCTCAGAACACCTCAGTCTCAGTGAGACCCTCTGGTGAAATAGAGCAGGGCATTTCAGTGACTCTGACCTGCAGCAGCGATGCCAACCCACCAGTGCAGAGATACACCTGGTTAAAGGAGAATGGAGCTGGAGTCTGGCAGGCAGGATCAGGACAGAGTCTGACCATTTCTAAATTCAGTTTCTGGAACAGTGGACAGTACTACTGTGAGGCAAAGAACACCCACGGAGCCCTGAACTCCACTGCTCTCCTGCTCACAGCGCAAGGTAAGGCCAGAATTCTGTTTCAGTGTTTCTATTGATCTCCAGCAGTTACCTTGTAGGTTGTGAATTTCCCGTCTATGTGTTTGAATGGCAGGATTAATCCCATAAACTCTGATATTAGAAATCAGTAAGATAAAAAGATGAAGGACGAAAAGGAAAATGATCTGATTAACTTTAAAAATGCAGTTAAATGTAAAAGTATTATTGACTATGTACCATGAGGGCTGTGATTCCTACACGGAGCACACAACATGGATGTAAATGTCTAATTAAAGTCTGCTTTTAGCGTAGTGGTTAAGGTACATGACTGAGACCCACAAGGTCAGTGGTTCGAATCCCCGGCGTAACCACAATAAGATCTGCACAGCCGTTGGGCCCTTGAGCAGGGCCCTTAACCCTGCATTGCTCCAGGGGAGGATCGAGACTGCTTAGTCGAATCAAATGTACGTCGCTCTGGATAAGAGCGTCACCCAAATGGCATTAATGAAATGTAATGTAATGCCTTTTAACCCTTGTGTAGTCTTAACATTCTGTATACTCTTGTCCAAAGGCTAAAAAACTGACCCCTAAAATAAAGCAGCTTTATTGAATTTTGAGCTTCAAATCTATTTTGCATGAAGGCACAACCTGTCACTCATCACAAACTTTCATCAAATTTCAAGTTGAAAAAGGGATTTTCTCTGCTTTTAAACATCTGCTGTTTATACATGCTTATACCTGGAGTTAAAATAGCACTTTTTATGAACAAACGTTAGGTCTAGAACAGACCTTCTGCCTGGCACAGAACACACACGGAGCTGCCAATGCAGACAATATTAAAGGTGAGTAAGCGATGTACAGTAATGTTGTCTGTTAATTTTAACAAGGGTGATTCTATCTGTTTGGGTGTCTGCTATAAACGACCTGCATATCTGATCTTAGTATGGTAGTCATAGCAGAGGTGGAAATTCTCGGTTCCAAAACTGAAAGTCCTTCTAGTATTTTGTTGCAAAAAAAGCCCCATAAACTTTCCTCACCTCAGCTGTCCTTCTCAGATACTTTAGAAATGTGGATGAAGGTCCATTTTGTCTGGGACCGAGTCCCTGGAAGATTATAGGCCACTTTCTACTGCTGGACCAGCCAAGTAAACTCAGCTGCAGTATGGGACATTAAAGCATTAATTAATAACTTTACTTTAAAACCTAAAGTTTTACCCGATGTATCAGGGACACATCCAAACTGATGCCATTGGTCTCTGGTTACTTGGTGGCCCCTCACCAATGCGAACACATCTCAGTAACACTGCACATTTGTTTGTATTTCATGTATGCATTCCATACAAACTGCAGGCTGTTTGCCTCTTTTTGGTTCACACATCTGTATCCTCCCAAGAGACCGACAGTACATCTCCACCATCTTGATTATAGTTGATATTTTTGGGGGAATTTGAGTATGCATGCCCATATCTGGTTCTCGTGCTGGTCGACAGCCCTAACTTAGATTTAATAATATTCTCATTATGCTTAGCATCGTACTTCTAGCCTTGTTGTTTACAATTTTGAATTGTAGTCACTGCTGTATTCCTACACATACATGTAAATGCTATGTCTGTTTACTTCCAGCAGGGGATTGGACAGAACTTGTGTGTGCAGTTGTTGGAAGCATAGTGACTCTTGCACTCATAGCTGTTATTATGTGGATGAGGTAAGTGTTCACAATGTGGAAAACATCTGCAAATCAATCATCACTCAGAACAGGTGTAATTCAAAGTTTGCATTGTTACAGCGAGACGCCATCTTGAATATCAGTCACTTCTCTCCCCCACCCTTTATAATCCACAATCTGTTAAAATTCTAATTATAATTGCATTCCTGATACACTGGTTCTTCGAGTGATTCTGTGATGTACAACTCATTTCGGAGGGACATCAGGAAGGGGTTGTGTGGCCACTCAGATGTAGGGGCCATGGTTAGTTGGCCATGTAAAAAGAGCCAGTTTGGACCAGGATACTTTGATAAACAGCTGTAAAAGTGCCATGGAAACATTACTGACAGTGAATCAGGACCTCATTTCAACTTCCCAGCTGAAGATCAGCACTTTCGCAGTGCCCGTCACTAAGAAGGCGCATTGGATTTAATCAGGTTCAGATAGAAGAGTGCCCTCAACTGGTTCACCAACACACCTTCAAGTAGCAGCCATTTTCTCTCAAAGTATCACATACTGTGCCATGAATAAGTATTTGCCCCCCTCCTGTTTTCCTCTGTTATTCAATATTTGTCACACTGAATGGTTTCAGATCTTCAGACAAACTGTCATATTAGATAATGGGAACCTTATGGTAAACACAAAACACAAACTGCTACACACACACACACACACACACACACTCCTATAACACTGTTACACACATTATAACCCTGCTACACACACACTCCTATAACACTGTTACACACAGTACATAACCCTGCTACACACACACTCCTATAACACGGTTACTCACAGTATATAACCCTGCTACACGCACAGACTCCTATAACACTGTTTCACACAGTGTATAACCCTGCTACACACACACTCCTATAACACGGTTACTCACAGTATATAACCCTGCTACACACACAGACTCCTATAACACTGTTTCACACAGTGTATAACCCTGCAACACACACACTCCTATAACACCTGTATGCACAGTATAACCCTGCTACACACACACACACACACACACACTCCTATAACACCCTTACACACAGTATAACCCTGCTACACACACACACACACACACACACACAAACTCATAACTCATGTACATGCACATGAGTTCTCTGTCATTGTATGGGAAGATGTTCTGTGTAAGCACATCTGCTAAATGAATGCAATGTGCTGACTATGATGTAGGCACTGTGTAGTTTAGGCTGTGGCATGGTTCACATGTAATGAGTCATGTGTTCCTCCCTCTATTGCTCACATACTGAGACCATTTGTGTAGTTTCTGTCTGGGATTAACATGATGCATCATTCTATGTGTTCTCTTTATATATGCAAATATCCTTTTATTATATGTATTATAGTTTATGTTAACATCTTTTAACACACTGTTTTGTCTTCATTTGATATTGCTTTGTTTTATTGACTCAGTTGTTACATGTTCTGATTTTACCAATTTAAGATTATCTTTTTGTTTTAAATATGTTGCTTGATTGTGCATATTGATGTATTATGGTTTGTGTAAGCATTCGAAAGAACTGTTAACCTCTCGTCTCTTTGAATAAAGTTAATAATTATTTGAGAACATTATAAAGCCTTCATGTTTTGCCTGCAAAAAAAAAAAAAAAAAAAAAAAACCCTTTCAATTCACATGTAGTTCAGCTCCATGTCATGTGAAAGAGACAGTACATAATACACTCAGCTGAAACAAACAGCTCAAGATAGATTTTGAAGCAGCTGGTAGCTGGTTGACACTTGCTCCCACCTTGGCATGGTTTGAGCAGCCGAAGCTAAACAAACCGACAAGTGTTCAGACAAGCTACGCACCCTATCAGTGGGACGCTATGCTTAGAGGCGGGGGCTTGTCAGCTTGGAGGGCAGCAATTGGTGAATACTTTCTAATGGGAATGAAAGTATCAAAAAGCACAGCCCCCAAATAAATCCACACAATCCGTATGAAGAAAATGTGCATTTAAACGAGCCGTTTGTAATTCCACGTAGCGACATCACAACGATACGCTTGTTTGCTTCAGCACGGGCCACATTGTAACCGGAACAAATCAAATAACAGACTGCAGTTCGTTGGTGCTAACCAGCCAATCAGAAGGTCAATGAGCCTTAAAGACACAGTCACTAAAACAGCCTGTTTTTGGTAAAGCTCATGAGAGGTGCTGGAGAATGAACACTTAAAACAACAAAGAGAAAACCACCAAACACCACCATATCAGGACCTAAAATATAACACTGGAAAATACACAAAATGGGACCTTTAAAATATTCTATTGAACTGTAATGCTCATGTGACTATATTCTGTATTGATTTTCATTCTTGGGTACCAATACGGAATCATGTACACTGAGCAACTTCATGCATAAAAGCATGCATGGTCAAGAGGTTCAGTTGTTGTTCATACCAAACCTCAGAATGGGGAAGAAATGTGATCTCAGTGACTCTGACGGTGGAATGATGGTGCCTGTCGAGGTTCGAGGAGAATCTCAGAAACTGCTGATCTCCTGGGATTTTAACACACAACAGTCTCGAAAGTTTACAGAATGTGCTGCGAAAAAGCCAAATACATCGAATGAGCAGCAGCCCTGTGAGCTGAAACACCTTGTTAATGAGAGAGGTCATGGAGAATGGCCAGACAGTACAACAGTGGTATGCAGAAGAGCATCTCTGAACACACAATGCATCAAACCTTTAAGTGGACAGGCTACAGCAGCAGAAGACCACTATGTCTAAAGAATAAGCCTAATGAATACCTAATAAAGTGCTCACTGAGTGTTTGTTGTATTACATGTATTTTGGAAAATGCAACACTATGAATAAAGTTTATAATTTTTTTTAAAATTGTAGGGCCTTCATATTTTGAACTCCATCACATCTTTCATTCATGTAGTTTATTTCTGTGATGTGAAAGATGTAATAATCTGTCAAATAAATCATATACACTAAAAGCTGTCATCCTTCTGAAATGTGGGCAACTATTTATGTGAAGGAAGAGCCATGCAGCAGCCAAAACTAAACTAAAGTCTGAAACATTGACATGAACATCAGCCACAGGATGTTCACCGGAACGGATCTAAAAATAAAGACAAGCAGAGAGAAGTTTGTGCCTTAACTTCATCTGTGGTCAAGTGCTGCACCTCTGACATGAAGCCATTCCACCCACAGCCACACAGAGCCCAGCAGAGTCCCTCACTGCACCCCACTCACTGGGCACAAGAGTACTATCACCTAATATAAAACATGCACCCTGCTCTCACTCAGACACAGAGCCCAGCAGAGCCCCTCACTGGGCACAAGAGTACTATCACCTAATATAAAACATGCACCCTGCTCTCACTCAGACACAGAGCCCAGCAGAGCCCCTCACTGGGCACAAGAGTACTATCACCTAATATAAAACATGCACCCTGCTCTCACTCAGACACAGAGCCCAGCAGAGCCCCTCACTGGGCACAAGAGTACGGTGGCCCAGAAGGACATTAGTCGCTCTCAGAACTCTTTACACGATGTGATCAGCAGCTCTTATTAACATCCATCCATCCATCCATCCATCCATCATCATCATAACCTGCTTATCCTGAACAGGGTCACGGGGGCACTGGAGCCTATCCCAGCATACATTGTGCGAAAGGCAGGAAAACACCCTGGACAGGTCGCCACCCTGGACTCACAGGCAATTTAGACTCTCCAATCAGCCTAGCCTGCATGTCTTTGGACTGTGGGAGGAAACCGGAGTACCCGGAGGAAACCCACACAGAGAGGCCCCGGCCGACCGGAATTTGAACCGAGGACCTCCTTGCTGTGAGGCGGCAGTGCTATCCACTGCACCAGCCATGCCACCCTCTCTTATAAACAGTGCCAGAATAATTTACTTTGGTCCAATTCAAAAGGTCCCTTTAATTTCATTACATTTTACAAGGCATCATTGCAAGAAAAAACAACAGGGTCAGCCAACACTTCATGAACTGAGAGAATCAGTAGAGGTGAGAGTTGGGAGATTGTAAACATTGATTAGTGTTTTTCATTTTTTTCTTTTTCTCATTTCCTTATTTCCTTATTCTTGGGAAATAACTAGAATATATGTATACAAATGCATTTGCACATATATAGACATAACATATGTGCGTACGCAATGTGTACATGTATAGAGTATAAGTATATAAGTAGTTAGGGGTGTGTACATTACATGTGCTGCTTTCTGTTTGTGGAGCTGTGGTGGCAGTAAGGCTCCTAACGACTGCTTCCTGTCCACTGCTTCCTGTTGTACCTACCTTGTTAGGGGCTGTAGAAAATAGAAAAGTAGCACTGCACCGAGAGTTTCATTACATTCCATTACATTATTGGCATTCGGCAGATGCTCTTATCCAGAGCAATGTACAGTTGATTAGACTAAGCAGAAGACAATCCCCCCCTGGAGCAACGCAGGGCCTTGCTCAAGGGGCGAACGGCTGTGCGGATCTTACTGTGGCTACACCGGGATTAGAACCACCGACCTTACATGTCCCAGTCATTTACTGGAACGACTATGCTACTGGCCGCTGCTAGATGAAATAGTAAAAATGAAAGGATAAAGGATAAATGACACCGCTCTACTGTTTGGATGGCTTAAAATAAACAATGCATGCTGGCTCCAAAGCAAAGCAGGCACAAAGCAAATCACTGAAGGTGTTTTCTTCTGTGCATTCAGTTTATAAAAAGGTAAGTAAGGCGGGGTTGCAGCAGCCGGAAGCTGAGCTCAATCTATATTTATATTTACTGCGACTACTTTCTTCTCATCTTCAGTCCTGCTGCTCTGTCAGTCAGGCTGTTTTACATTCATTTAGCAAATCACTGAGCCCTGGTCCACAAAGCCCCAAACCTCTCTCCTGGTAAGTGTTTTATCACATCATTGAATTTCATCAAACTTATGTTCCAATATTTTTTTGGGACAAGAATTTTAAACTTGGATCAAATTTACAAAGAAAGTGCATTTTCTGGTGAGAAATTATTGAATAACTGTAAAAACTGTCTGTTTATTCCAGACAAATATCAGTGTATTTGTGTAAGTGTCAGGGTTGGGGGACAGAGGAACCAAGCGCAGACTCAGGGGTTATGAGAAATGACAGATTTAATGAAGGCAGGCAGATAAGGGGCAGGCAGAGTGTAATCCAAAAAGGCAAAGAGGGTGGTCAGTCCAAACAGGGCAGAGTTACGAAGATCATAGGAAAGGGAAAAAATATAGGAAAAGGGGCACGGATGTGACAGATTGCATGCCCTTGTGTAGCATCTGTTACAATGAGAGTATAGAGAATACTCACACAGTGTAACAGCACAATAACTCACTGTGTGCTCTTGTGTAGCATCTGTTACAATGAGAGTATAGAGAATACTCACACAGTGTAACAGCACAATAACTCACTGTGTGCTCTTGTGTAGCATCTGTTACAATGAGAGAATAGAGAATACCCACAGTGAAACAGCACAAGAACTCACTCTGTGCTCTTGTGTAGCATCTGTTACAATGAGAGTATAGAGAATACTCACACAGTGTAACAGCACATTTACTCACTGTGTGCTCTTGTGTAGCATCTGTTACAATGAGAGAATAGAGAATACTCACACAGTGAAACAGCACAATAACTCACTGTGTGCTCTTGTGTAGCATCTGTTACAATGAGAGTATAGAGAATACTCACACAGTGTAACAGCACAATAACTCACTGTGTGCTCTTGTGAAGCATCTGTTACAATGAGAGTATAGAGAATACTCACACAGTGTTCTTCCCTGCCATTCATTTTTCCAGTGTGAAATAATAACTCATATCTGTATTTGCGTCTCATATCTGATGCAGCCATGCTCTTCAACACCTTCATAGCCCTCCTGTTTGTGTCAGGTAAAGTGCTCGTTCAAGTTTTTATTTTTTTAAACGCAGCTCAGAAGTTTCAGTGTTATCTGTGTTTGTGTGTGTGTGTGTGTATTAATTTGTATTGATCAAAATACAGAGGGCATTCATTTTTAAGATTAAGTTTCTCTTCATACCCAGCTTTGAACCTGAGACATAGTTCAGTACAGTTCTTATAAAGACATCATGTTCATTTATGTTAATTGAATCCATGATCTGTAATGAGCTGTGTACGTGTGTGTGTTTTTTAGGTGTTCTTGGCCAGTACAGATGGGGAGTGACTTACACCCCTGAGAGAATCTGTGCCTTAAATGGGTCTTCAATAGACATGTGCTGTGCTTACTTTCATCCCACATATTATCATGTGGTAAAATTTTACACTATACAGTACCAACCTTACAGAGTGCAGAAAGCATTCTGGTTTATTCGCCAGCGCCCTCCACAGGAGCCTGAAGACCTGTCCCTGGACCCAGAGTACTCTGGTCGTGTGGAGTACCGTGGGAATCAGATCAGTGACTGCACTTTTAGAATAAAACAACTGAGAGAAAGTGATGCAAAAACATATCAATTCAGGTTCCTGACAAACTATGGTGGAGAATTTACTGGCCGACCTGGTGTCTCATTGACAGTTACAGGTAACCATTTAATGTGATGAGCTCAGAGGATTCTTCTCCCATATCTATGAATGGAAGACTGGGGAAGGGAGGGATGTTTTTACAGTTTTCATTTGTTTGCAGCTCTACAGGTGAGGGTGAATCCTGGCTCAGTGACAGAGGGACAGAGTGTAACACTGACCTGTAGCACCACCTGCACTCTGACTGGCAGCCCAGCCTTCAGCTGGTACAGGGACGGGTCTCCTCTGTCCTTCACCACCCAGACACACCAGCTCACAGCCAGCAGTGAAGATGGAGGCACATACTCCTGTGCTGTAAAAGGATCTGAGCTTCTCCCCTCCCCTGCAGTGGCTCTTACTGTGAACTGTGAGTACAAGAGGCCAGACTCCTGTGTTTCACACTATTGGTGATGCTATCCTCACTGTAGAAATGTTTGACACATCACACAGGTTTCAAAGCATTCAGCCTAAATGTACTGTTAAATTCTACAGATTATCATATGCCGCATGCTAATGTACAGATTCCACTTAAACTGCAACTTATGTTTACTGATTTTATTTATTAGCTGAATACATGAATACTGGAAATAAATGCATAATTTCATGATTTGAAAGCACTATATGTGTGCCTGAGTCCAGTTTAGATTTCACAGGAAACTATAAACTATTCTTCCCTCTTCCAGATCATCCTAAAGGAGTCTCAGTATCAGTGAGCCCCTCTGGTGAAATAGTGGAGGGCAGTTCAGTGACTCTGACCTGCAGCAGTGATGCCAATCCACCAGTGCAGAGATACACCTGGTTTAAGGAGAACAGAGCTGTACCCTCAGAGACAGGAGGACCAGAGGCCAGCTACACCATTAAACACATCACACAGCAGGATGCTGGAGAGTACTACTGTGAGGCAGGGAATGGGCTTGGGACAAACAGATCTCCTCCTAAACGTCTGGATGTGCAGTGTGAGTATATCAGCTTCAGACACATGGAGCAGAGAGAAGTCAGTATCTCCTGAGTGTCTGTGGGAAACTTCACAACAGTAAGACACTGAGTCAACCAGTCAAGCTGGCCAGTAGAGGAGAAATCCTGTAGAAATATTACAGTAACATGCAATGATGAATAAGCCAGATCATGCTGACATGTCTTAAGCCATACATGTATAGTCTGAGTTTGCAGAGGGCACTCAAAGGTTCCAGATATAATTGCCGAAGTTGTTGAAAATGTAATTACCTGCTCAATTTGTAAGGTGGTCATAGCTGGATTTTATGTATTTTCTGTTGATTCCAGATCCTCCTAAGAACATCTCAGTATCAGTGAGACCCTCTGGTGAAATAGAGGAGGGCAGTTCAGTGACTCTGACCTGCAGCAGCGATGCCAACCCACCAGTGCAGAGATACTCCTGGTTTAAGGAGTCTGGAGCTGGAGTCTGGCAGGCAGGATCAGGACAGAGTCTCAACTTTTCTAACTTTAGCTCCTGGAGCAGTGGACAGTACTACTGTGAGGCAAAGAACACCCACGGAGCCCAGAACTCTACTGCTCTCCTGCTCACAGTGCAAGGTAAGGCCAGAATTCTGTTTCAATGTTTCTATTGATCTCCACCAGTTACCTTGTAGGTTGTGAATTTCCCGTCTATGTGTTTGAATGGCAGGAGTAATCCCATAAACTCTGATATTAGAAATCAGTAAGATAAAAGGATGAAGGACGAAAAGGAAAATGATCTGATTAACTTTAAAAATGCAGTTAAATGTAAAAGTATTGTGACTATGTACCATGAGGGCTGTGAATCCTACACGGAGCACACAACATGGATGTAAATGTCAAAGGCCCTTAAC
Organism: Conger conger; assembly: GCF_963514075.1. Taxonomy (NCBI): domain Eukaryota; kingdom Metazoa; phylum Chordata; class Actinopteri; order Anguilliformes; family Congridae; genus Conger; species Conger conger. The sequence goes on along the minus strand of NC_083760.1, from coordinate 91,906,361 downwards.
CCTGCATTGCTCCAGGGGAGGATCGAGTCGCTCTGGATAAGAGCGTCACCCAAATGGCATTAATGTAATGTAATGTAATGTAATGTAATGTAATGCCTTTTAACCCTTGTGTAGTCTTAACATTCTGTATACTCTTGTCCTCAGGGTCAGAATGACCCCTAAAATAAAGCAGCTTGATTGAATTTTGAGCTCCAAATCTATTTTGCCTGAAGAAACAACCTGTCACTCATCACAAACTTTCATCAAATTTCAAGTTGAAAAAAGGGGTTTTCTCTGCTGTTAAACATCTGCGGTTTATACATGCTTATACATGGAGTTAAAATAACACTTTTTATGAACAAACCTTAGGTCTAGAACAGACCTTCTGCCTGGCACGGAACACACATGGAGCTGCCAATGCAGTCAATATTAAAGGTGAGTAAGCGATGTACATTAATGTTGTCTGTTATTTTTAACAAGGGTGATTCTATCTGTTTGGGTGTCTGCTATAAACGACCTGCTTATCTGATCTTAGTATGGTAGTCATAGCAGAGGTGGAAAATCTAGGTTCCAAAACTCCTTCAAGTATTTTGTGGCAGAAAAACCCCATGAACTTGGATTTCCTCATCTCAGCTGTCCTTCTGAGATACTTTGGGAATGTGGATGAAGGTCCGTTTTGTCTGGGACCGAGTCTCTGGAAGATTATAGACCACTTTCTACTGCTGGACCAGCCAAGTAAACTCAGCTGCTGTATGGGACATTAAAGCATGCATTAATAACTTAACTTTAAAACCTAAAGTTTTATCCGATGTATCAGGGACACATCCAAACTGATGCCAGTGGTCTCTGGTAACTTGATGGCCTCTTACCAATGCGAACACATCTCAGTAACACTGCACATTTGTTTGTATTTCATGAATGTATTTCATACAAACTGCAGGCTGTTTGCCTCTTTTTGGTTCACACATCTGTGTCCTCCCAAGAGACCAACAGTACATCTCCACCATTTTGATTATAGTTGATATTTTGGGGGGAATTTGAGTATGCAAGCCCATATCTGGTTCTCGTGCTGGTCGACAGCCCTAACTTAGATTTAATAATATTATTATTATGCCTGGCAGCGTACTTCTAGCCTTGTTGTTTACACTTTTGAATTGTAGTCGCTGCTGTATTCCTACACATACATGTAAAATTTCCCTTGGGATGAATAAAGTATCTATTAATCTATCTATCTGTAAATGCTATGTCTATTTACTTCCAGCAGGGGACTGGACAGAACTTGTGTGTGCAGTTGTTGGAAGCATAGTGACTCTTGCACTCATAGCTGTTATTATGTGGATGAGGTAAGTGTTCACAATGTGGAAAACATCTGGAAATCAATCATCACTCAGAACATGTGTAATTAAAAGTTTGCATTAAACCGAGAGATTTGTAGTGATTTTCCAGATTCCCTGTTCAATTCAGAGGAGTGGTAGGAATGTTACAGCGAGACGCCATCTTGAATATCAGTCACTTCTCTCCCCCACCCTTTATAGTCCACAATTATAATTATAATTATGATTGCATTCCTGGTACACCGGTTCTTCGAGTGATTCTATGGTGTATGTTCTGGGGGATCAGCATGGGGTTGTGTGGCCACTCAGATGTAGGGGCCATGGTTAGTTGGCCAGGTAAAAAGAGCAAGTTTGGACCAGGATACTTTGATTAACAGCTGTACCTTTGGAAAAGGTAAATGGAAACGTTACTGACAGTGAATCAGGACCTCATTTCAACTTCCCAGCTGAAGATCAGCACTTTTGCAGTGCCCCTCACTAAGAAGGGGCACTGGATTTTATCAGGTTCAGATAGAAGAGTGCCCTCTACTGGTCCACCAACACACCTTCAAGCAGCAGCCATTTTCTCTCAAAGTATCGCATACTGTGCCATAAACAAGTATTTGGCCCCTTCCTGTTTTCCTCTGTTATTCAATATTTGTCACACTGAATGGTTTCAGATCTTTAGACAAATTGTAATATTAGACAAAGGGAACCTAAGTAAACAGAAAACACAAACTGCTACACACACACACTCCTGTAACACTGTTACACACAGTATATAACCCTGCTACAAACACATTCCTATAACAGCGATACATAAAAGTATAGAACCCTGCTACAAACACACTCCAATAACACCTATACACACAGTCTATAACCCTGCTACACACACACTCCTAAAACACCCTTACACACAGTATAACCCTGCTACACACACACTCCTATAACACCCTTACACAAAGTATAACCCTGCTACACACACACTCCTATAACACCCTTACACACAGTATAACCCTGCTACACACACACACTCCTATAACACCCTTACACACAGTATAACCCTGCTACACACACACTCCTATAACACCCTTACACAAAGTATAACCCTGCTACACACACACACACACACACACACACACTCCTATAACACCCTTACACACAGTATAACCCTGCTACAAACACACTCCTATAACACCCTTACACACAGTATAACCCTGCTACACACACAAACTCATAACTCATGTACATGCACATGAGTTCTCTGTCATTGTATGGGAAGATTTTCTGTGTCAGCACATCTGCTAAATTAATGCAATGTGCTGACTATGATGTAGGCACTGTGTAGTTTAGGCTGTGGCATGGTTCATATGTAATGATTCATGTGTTCCTCCCTCTATTGCTCACATTGAGACAATTTTTGTAGTTTCTGTCTGGGATTAACAATTTGACATTGCATCATATTATGTGTTCTCTTTACATATGGAAACATCCTTTTATTATTTGTATTATAGTTTATGTTAGCATCTTTAAACACACTTACGTTTTGAGTCTTCATTTTACATTGCTTTGTTTTATCGACTCAGATGTTACATGTTCTGATTTTACCAATTTAAGATAATATTTTAGTTTTAAATATGTTGCTTGATTGTGCACATTGATGTAATATGGTTTGTTTAAGCATTGCAAAGAATTGTAAACCTCTGGTCTCTATGAATAAAGTTTATTATTATTTGAGAACATTATAAGGTCTTCATGTTTTGCCTGAAAAAAAAAAAAGAAAGAAAAAAAAGTGGGACGCTATGCTTAGAGGCGGGGGCTTGCCAGCTTGGAGGGCAGTAATTGGTGAATATTTTCTAATGCGAATGAAAGTATCAAAAAGCACAGCCACCAAATAAATCCACACAATCCGTATGAAGAAAATGTGCATTTAAACGAGCCGTTTGGAATTCCACGTAGCGACATCACAACGATACGATTGTTTGCTTCAGCACGGCCACCTTGTAACCGGAACAAATCAAATAACAGACTTCAGTTCGTTGGTGCTAACCAGCCAATCAGAACAGTGGTTTGTTAAGGTCAATGAGCCTTAAAGACACAGTCACTAAAACAGCCTGTTTTTGGTAAAGCTCATGAGAGGTGCTTGACAATGGACATTTAAAACTGCTTAGAGAAGACCACCAAATACCACCATATCAGGACCTGAAATATAACACTGGAAAATACACAAAATGGGACCTTTAGAAAATTTTATTGAGCTGTAATGCTCACGTGGCTATATTCTGTATTGATTTTCATTCTTGGGTACCAATAAGGAATAATGATATTGCTTTGTTTATATATACACAGTGAGCACTTTATTAGGTTAAACCTGTAAACCAGTGCATTAGTACAAATATCTAATCATGTACAAGGAGCAACTTCATGCATAAAAGCATGCATGGTCAAGAGGTTCAGTCGTTGTTCATACCAAACCTCAGAATGGGGAAGAAATGTGATCTCAGTGACCGTGGAATGATTGTTGGTGCCTGTCGAGGTGGTTAGAGAATCTCAGAAACTGCTGATCTCCTGGGATTTTAACACTCAACAGTCTCGAGAGTTGACAGAATGTGCTGCGAAAAAACTAAAACATCCAATGAGCAGCAGCCCTGTGAGCTGAAACACCTTGTTAATGAGAGAGGTCATGGAGAATGGCCAGACAGGTTCAAGCCAACTGGAAGGAGACAGTAACGCAGATAACCACACTTTACAACAGTGGTGTGCAGAAGAGCATCTCTGAACACACAATGCATCAAACCTCTCAGTGGACATGCTACAGCAGCAGAAGACCAATATGTCTAAAGAATAAGTCTAATAAATAATTAAAGTGCTCACTGAATGTTCATTGTATTACATGTATTTGGGAAAATGCAACACTATGAATAAAGTTTATAATAAAAGTTTTTAATTGTAGGGCCTTCATGTTTTGAACTGCATCACATCTTTCATTCATGAAGTTTATTTCTGTGATGTGAAAGATGTAATAATCTGTCAAATAAATCATATACACTAAAAGCTGTCATCCTTCTGAAATGTGGGCAACTATTTATGTGAAGGAAGAGCCATGCAGCAGCCAAAACTAAACTAAAGTCTGAAACATTGACATGAACATCAGCCACAGGATGTTCACCGGAACGGATCTAAAAATAAAGACAAGCAGAGAGAAGTTTGTGCCTTAACTTCATCTGTGGTCAAGCGCTGCACCTCTGACATGAAGCCATTCCACCCACAGCCACACAGAGCCCAGCAGAGTCCCTCACTGCACCCCACTCACTGGGCACAAGAGTACTATCACCTCATATAAAACATGCACCCTGCTCTCACTCAGACACAGAGCCCAGCAGAGCCCCTCACTGGGCACAAGAGTACTATCACCTAATATAAAACATGCACCCTGCTCTCACTCAGACACAGAGCAAATTACTCAGCTCATTTTCTTGAGCCCAGTTCAAAAACATGCCCACATTTTATGAACAGGGTCAGTGCGGCAGTGCTGTTCTCTCATTCAGTCCTGCTGCTCTGTCAGTCAGGCTGTCACACTCACGAGCACTTCCTGTCCACCTGGCAGGCCACCCCCTCTGCCATCCTTCACATCTTCTGCTCCTCGTGCTCCTGGCTGCCATTGGCTGCTGCAGTCGCTGTGGCTGCATCACAGAGGAGCCTCGCAGGAGAAAAGTGGGCAGAGGAGGTCTGAATGCTGCCCAATGAAGAACAACAATATAGAGCCAGTTGCATTTTGTTTCAGCGCCTGTTTTTATTTCCCCTCCTTGAACTGCGGGATTGAGAAAAGTGCCACATCAAAGGTAGGAAATACTCACAATACACACATAATACACCTCTGTACAGCAAGTGTGACTGCACTTTGTGGATTCTTTCCAAAAAAGAAAAAAAAAGATGACATAACACTCATTTAGCAAACCACTGAGCCCTGATCCACACTCTCTCCTGGTAAGTGTTTTATCATATTATTTAATTTACTCAACGTTTTTTCACAATGTTGTGGTGCAGGAAAATAAAACCGGGATCAAAAATGAAAATAAAGTGCATTTTCCTGCTGAAATGACTGCTGCTTGTTCCGTACAAATCAGCCTGTCTGTTACAATGAGAGTATAGAGAATACTCAGTGTAATGCAGCACAATAACTCACTGTGTGCTCTTGTGTAGCATCTGTTACAATGAGAGTCCAGAGAATACTCATACAGTGTAACAGCACAATAACTCACTGTGTGCTCTTGTGTAGCATCTGTTACAATGAGAGAATAGAGAATACTCACACAGTGTAACAGCATAATAACTCACTGTGTGCTCTTGTGTAGCATCTGTTATAATGAGAGTATAGAGAATACTCACACAGTGTAACAGCACAATAACTCACTGTGTGCTCTTGTGTAGCATCTGTTACAATGAGAGTATAGAGAATACTCACACAGTGTAACAGCACAATAACTCACTGTGTGCTCTTGTGTAGCATCTGTTACAATGGGAGTATAAAGAATACTCACACAGTGTAACAGCACAATAACTCACTGTGTGCTCTTGTGTAGCATCTGTTACAATGAGAGTATAGACAATACTCACACTGTGTTCTTCCATGCCATTCATTTTTAGTGTAAAATAATAACTCATATCTGTATTCATGTCTCATGTATCTGATGCAGCCATGCTCTTCAAGATCTTCGTATCCCTCCTGTCTGTGTCAGGTAAAGTGCTCGTTAAAGTTTTATTTTTATTTTTTAATGCAGTTATGATGGTTCAGTGCTGCGTCCCAGCGTCTTAGGGACAGTGAGTGACAAGGAGCACAAAAAAAAGAAAAAGAAAATGTATCTATGTAAATATTTTTGGTTTCTATTCTTTCATGTTAAAAATTGTTCTGTGTTAAATGTAAGTTTATATATACATTTATATATACATTTTTGTCATTTGGCAGACGCTTTTAATCCAAAGCGATTTACAAGTGCAATATATAGATGCTTTTGCAAAACAAAATGTAATGTTCCGTCATGCCAATAAAGCAACGTGAAGGGAAAGGAAAGAGCGAGAGAGAGACAGAGAGAGAGAGATAATTTTACATTTTTTAATGATGAAGTTCCTCTTCATACCCAGCTTTGAACCTGAGATAGAGTTCAGTACAGTTGTTATGAAGTCATAATCTTCATTTCCATTAATTTAATCCATGATCTGTAATGACTTGTGTGTATGTGTGTATGTGTGTGTGTGTGTGTGTGCGTGTGTGTGTGTGTATGTTTGTGTGTGTGTTTGTGTGCATGTGTATGTGTGTGTGTGTATGTGTGTGCGTGTGTGTGTGTGTGTGTGTGTGTGTGTATGTATGTGTGTGTGTGTGTGTGTGTTACAGGTGTTCTTGGCCAGGGCGGATGGGGAGTGACTTACACCCCTGAGAGAATCTGTGCCTTAAAGGGGTCTTCAGTAGACATGCGCTGTGCTTACTTTCATCCCACATATTATTACATAAATTCAATAAAATATTATTACAGAGTGCAGAAAGCATTCTGGTTTATTCGCCAGCGCCCTTCACAGGAGCCTGAAGACCTGTCCCTGGACCCAGAGTACTCGGGTCGTGTGGAGTACCGTGGGAATCAGATCAGTGACTGCACTTTTAGAATAAAACAACTGAGAGAAAGTGATTCACAAACATATCGCTTCAGGTTCCTGACAAACCATGATGGAAAATATACTGGCCGACCTGGTGTCTCATTGACAGTTACAGGTAACCATTTAATGCGATGAGCTCAGAGGATTCTTCTCCTATATCTATGAATGGAAGACTGGGGAAGGGAGGGATGTTTTTACAGTTTTAATTTGTTTGCAGCTCTACAGGTGAGGGTGAATCCTGGCTCAGTGACAGAGGGACAGAGTGTAACACTGACCTGTAGCACCACCTGCATTCTGACTGGCAGCCCAGCCTTCACCTGGTACAGGGACGGGTCTCCTCTGTTCTTCACCACCCAGACACACCAGCTCACAGCCAGCTGTGAAGATGGAGGCACATACTCCTGTGCTGTAAAAGGATCTGAGCTTCTCCCCTCCCCTGCAGTGGCTCTTACTGTGAACTGTGAGTACAAGAGGCCAGACTCGTGTGTTTCACACTATTGGTGATGTTATCAACACTGTAGAAATGTTTGACACATCACACAGGTTTCAAAGCATCCAGCCTAAATGTACCGTAAAATTCTACAGATTATCAAATGCTGCATGCTTATGTACAGATTGCACTTAGACGGTTTACTGTCTTCATCTATTAACTGAAACATGAATATTGGAATATTGAATATTGAATATAAATGCATGATTTAATGATTTTAAAGCACTATACGTGTGCCAGAGTCCAGTTTAGATTCCACATGAAACGAAAAACACTTCTTCCCTCTTCCAGATCATCCTAAAAGAGTCTCAGTATCAGTGAACCCCTCTGGTGAAATAGAGGAGGGCAGTTCAGTGACTCTGACCTGCAGCAGCGATGCCAACCCACCAGTGCAGAGATACACCTGGTTTATAGAGACTGGAGCTGGAGTCTGGCAGGCAGGATCAGCACAGAGTCTCAACTTTTCTTATGTTAACTCCTGGAGCAGTGGACAGTACTACTGTGAGGCAAAGAACACCCACGGAGCCCAGAACTCCACTGCTCTCCTGCTCACAGTGCAAGGTAAGGCCAGTTAGGCAAGGTAACAAGTTAGGCTGCAGCCTACATGACAATTTTTTTTTTGCCTACAATACCTAGCCCATTGTTTCTTCTCACATAAAATCAATCACTCAAAATGCATTCACTGAAATTGGCCTAGTGATGAAGATGTTGGAAGATTGGTGGAATTAATTATTGTGACTAATAGAATTTTTTTTTTATCCCAAATACAGTGGTGTCATGTTCCAGTTTATTCCACTTCCCTTGCTGCTGCCGTCTGCACACACACCTTCGCCGGTCTCTCTCAAAGATACTCCAAATAAAACAATTTGCTACACATCAATATACTAAAAAGATTTGTTTAATTCAACAAGCGTAGGCTAACATTAAATGCGCAGAGCAAGTTCAGTCTGGAAACTCTTGCTGCAACATCCAACCGTCGGTCGGCCTCAGCAAGCACATGTCCTCAAACTCACCCAATCACATACAGGCATCACTACATGTCCTCAAACTCATCCAATCACATACGGACATCACTACATGTCCTCAAACTCAACCAATCACATTCAGACATCACTACATGTCCTCAAACTCAACCAATCACTTTGACCAATTACAAGTGTGCACAAATTCAAGTAAACGTGAGACGGGTGCGTGGGGGTTGGACCCAAAATGCACGACTCAGAAACAATAGTAATATAAAGACCCCTCAGGGCTTTATTCGGGACGAATCCCAGGGGAGTAGTCAACACAAGCAAAGTCCATACACATAGATCAGCCAAACAAAAAGTAAACAAACAAAAAGCACGGTGCCGAGGGAAGAGGCAAACTCGTAGTCGGTAGACGTGCAGGGAGGTCCGGTAGCAGGAGAGCTGTCAGCGAGGCAGATGAACAGACGGACGGCAGGCAGAGGCGTAGTCGTGGACGAAGCGGGAGTCGAAACCATGAAACAATCAGCGAAGCAAAAGTACAAAAAAACGGTAGGCGAGGACGGAGTCAAAAAACAAACGATGGTCACAAAACAGAAATCAATAAACAATGGTCGGTAACAGGCTTGGATCGTAACGTGTAATCAATAGTGGTAAATGCTCAAGAGTTGCGTGGTAAACAGAGGCAGACAATTTCGTGAAGAACAGTTGCGCGACTGGGCTATAAATGCGGGTGTAGACAGGTGTAGACAATTAGTTAGAGCGTAGCAAGGAAATGGAAAACAGGTGCGATGGATGACAAGTTTAACAAGGAGATTAGTAATCGTTAGTAATAAACCTATCCTTCCCTAGCATTAGTAAATTAGTAAATGACATGCACGAGAAACGTAAGGTAACATGAACACATGATTAGTCTTGTTAGTTTCTACCCAATCCTGATTTAGCGTTAGTCGTTTTAGTAAATAGACAAATGGAAATAATTAGGGAGTGAATGACAGAAGGAGCGAGAGAGAAAAGGTGGAACGCAAGGTTTGACATGTAAAAGTGTATGCATAAACCACGACCAGTTAACGTAACAATAAACATAAATCAAAACATAATACAAAACGAAACTAAGACGATAACCATTCAACATAACAAGGTAATATAATCGTAACGAAACATAACTAGACATGACGAGAAAATAAATCGTAACAAGAAATAAACTAAACAACATGACGAACATGACTAACATAATACATGATAAGACACTACGTGACTAAGACAACATGAATAAACAAAAAACATGGCGAGACAGACCTGAAACGTGACAAAACGTACTGCAGGCATAGATGGGTTTGTTCCCACATTTAGAAACTTTCACCTTCTAATGCCTTGGATGTTAATTCTTTCTATCAATCAGTTTCACAAAGGTTCTTTTTATATTTACAGTTTATTATTTTAATTATTATTATTATTATTATTATAATTATAGTAATAATAATAATAATAATAATTATTATTATTACTGTATTGATGTCTGTTTATATTCTTATATTATTATTGTCGTTTTTGGTTTAATTTAGATTTGTTGGAGTTATTTTTCTCATCTGGTTTGAAAACAAAAAAACAGTCGCAATTTCACAAGCACGGAGTGCCGTGTTGTGAAATGACCACGGATACATCATGTCTGACACTGGTGCATCTCTCTGACTTTGTGTAGGAGGTCAGTCCTTGACTGTGGTTGCAGCATTGGGAGCTGTGGCAGCGGCGGCCATTTTGGCTCTTGTGTTTCTTGGTGTCGTCTGTGTGAGGTACGTGGCTGAAAATCTGTGCCAGTTCACAGTCACTTATTAGAGAATGATGTCGGATTAGACTTGTGGTGTAAAAACCAGCGTAAGATGCGATTTCTATATGATGTTGTCATGTACCATACCCCCCTCTTATGTCTGGGTTGTGCTTAGACCACTGCATCATTAGTTATTTTGGACTTTTGCACTGGGTTTTGATTTTCTTTATACATTCTTGTGTTTTTCTCTCTATAAGCAGGAGGAAACGATCCATAAATGAGGAGGTGAGTCAATCAAAAGGAAATATAATACATAGATGTATGTGTTTTTCTTCATACAGTATACACTAAGTGACCACTTTCTTAGGTGCACCTTTCTATTATTGATTTTATATTTTTTGGTTTGTGGTCTTTGGATGTGCAGTGTGCCTTTGCTTGTTTGGATTTTCTCCTGGTTTTTTTAACTCTGCCCTGTGTTTTTGATTATTCTTTTGATTACCCCGTATGTACCTGTCCACCTCCATTATGACAATTGCCTTTTGACATTATCGCTGAGTCTGCTCATGATTATTCTGTCCTGGGTGCCTATAGACTACTGGCTAAGGTGCTTGTAGTCTTGTGGCTAAGGTGCCTATAGACTACTGGCAATGGTGCTTGTAGGCTAGTGGCTAAGGTAATGCCTTGATGACTGATGACTAGGACCTGGAAGGTTGGTGGTTCAAGCCCTGGTGTAGCCACAGTAAGATGGCAAATGTGTCCACTAAATAAGTGCAATGTGAAAATGAACAGGAACATTTTCTGCTGAATCCTTTCCCTGCCTGTTCTTCACCCTGCAGGGGAATAACAGCCCCATGGATGACAACACTGCAGGGATGCCAGTGAGCCACACTGAACCCCAGGGTACAGACAGAGGCAACAGGGAAGGTCCCCTCTACTCCACTGTTCAAGCTGCCAACACCCACATCCAGCTAGACCGTCTATACTCCACTGTTCAACCTGCCAACACCTGCACCCAGCAAGACCTTCTGTACTCCACTGTACAACCTGCCAACACCCGCACCCAGCAAGACATTCTGTACTCCACTGTTCAACCTGCCAACACCCACACCCAGCAAGACCTTCTATACTCCACTGTTCAACCTGCCAACACCCACACCCAGCAAGACCTTCTGTACTCCACTGTTCAACCTGCCAACACCCACACCCAGCAAGACCTTCTATACTCCACTGTTCAACCTGCCAACACCCGCACCCAGCTAGACCTTCTGTACTCCACTGTTCAACCTGCCCCAACCCGCACCCAGCAACACGTTCTATACTCCACTGTTCAAAAGCCTCTCCTCGAGTGTGAGGATAATGTTCAGTATGACAGTGTCCAGTTCCTGCCCTCCTGCGCTGCCCCCAGGTGAGAATACCCCCTCATTACACTCCCTGTGCTGACTGTGGCTGTGCCACCTCTTCTGATTGGCCCAGTCTTCATCAAACAGCGGACTTGAGACGGGGCGAAACCAGACGGGATGGTTTTAGAATGTTTTTTGAAGAAAGTCTTAGTGGTGTGTACTGTCCAGTTTTGGAGAGTCTGCTTTCGTCGGCTAGCGTTTCCCAAACTGACCATGTCAATGCGACATTGGCTCAGGAGGTAAGAGCAGTCATCTGGCAGTCAGAGGGTTGCCGGTCCGATCCTGCCCCCTGGGTGTGTAAAAGTTTCTCTGGGCAAGACACCTAACCCCCAAACGCTCCTGATGAATCAAGTCTCTTCTCAAGTTAACTGTTTGTTGTAGTCTGGTTTTAGAACTGAACCAATCACGAAGCAGCACAGCGGATTGAAGAGAACAGTGGTGTGGGAGGAGTCTCTCATCAAACTGTGAACTTGTGTTAATGTTGTTAAAACAACATCACGGTTCCCAACAATAAATACAGACAATACGACGGTAATGGTAGCTAGCTAAACAAAATACACATATAAATGTCACGAGAAGAAACATGAACCGTCAAGCACGCGGAGTCGTTGTTATGGAAACATTTGTGTATTTGTTTGCTTGGCGCTCTGGTGCGGACTGGCGAACTGAATGATCATTCATTTGACATTCTGTGAACAGTATGCCATTTTATTGACTTAACTAGGTGTAATTTGTTACAACTAAGATATTTGCTGGATTAAAAGGCTTTTTATCTGCATGTTTAACCGTAGCTATTGATTTTATGAGCCAACTGTTATAACCTGTCGCAATGGTTACTTTTTTCAAATTTATTTGTGGATGTGGACGCAGAAACAACGACCATTTTAGATTCGATTTCTAAACCGGCACACAATCTTAGTTTTTGCGAAAAGATTTTGAGCAGTAATTCGGCTACGTACCTGGATTACTTTGCGAATAGCCTGCCTATACGCATTATCGTGGCTGCCAACCAATTAAGTATTTCGCCAAGCAATGTGATTCGCAGAATGTGAATTTATTTAAGGTGTAATCATGGTTCTTTATGCCATCGGCACTGTCATTTGCGTTTTAGTCCTGGACAAGACCTACACACCACTGGTAGTTCATGAATGAAGTTAATTTTAAAAAATCACTTAAAAGAACACAATATAATTGTGATTCATGTAGCAATGGTAAAACCTGCTATTTGTGATAGCAAATTATCCTCAGGATAGATGCATGCAGTGCAGATCATCTTCCTGTAGATGGCGATATTGTTACTACAGTAAAGGAGTCAAACTTGCATGTAAATTTGAGGTATGTCCCAAGATATGTTATGAAGCAAGAAACAATAATTATGATATTCACATCTGTGAATGAACAAATTGAATTTGTACATGTGCTTATATGTGTGCATGCGTGTGTTTGGAGGCATGCGTCTGTGTGTTAGTGTGTGTTTATCAGACCGTGTGTATACAGGAATCTTTACCAAACATATAACTTCACTTCATTATCGGATTTATGTTGGATTGGATAAGATCAGGAATTAGCCTATGCTTGTAAAAAAAAAAGTGCTATGACGTTTATTTTATGTTAAAGTTTTGTGTTTAAATAAAGGACCATCAAAAAGTCTCTCTTGCTCTCTCTCACATACAAACAAAGATAAAAAACACAGGACTCGGGTTCTAAGGCATTTCATTTATTCATAGCATTTATGAACAAAGGAATAATAAATTGTACATTATTGGCATCATCCTCATCATCATTATTTAATCAATATTATTATTACTTTTGCATTTCCAAGGCAGAATTTCTAGACAGTGCTTGAGAGTGTTTCCATTTCCCTGATTGCAGTGAGTAACAGTGTTTTTTTTTATTAGAAAACTAAAGCAAAGCAGAAAAGAGATTTTAGCTTTAATCATTTGAAGAGGAGAACCCAGCACAGACACTCATAATGCCGACCTGCTCTTCCTGTTCTGTTCTGTTTGGGGCGAATCAGGGTTTAAACCTGCTACCTCACACCTGCTGTACATCACCTCTCCTGGGACCAAATGCACAACTTAGGGCCTTTTTCACAAAGCAGGGATACGGGTCAGCTTGATAGAACAAAGTAGGGCGGCCTGTAACGTAGTGGTTAAGGTAAAGGACTGGGACACGCATGGTCCGGTGGTTCTAATCCCGGTGTAGCCACAATAAGATCCGCACAGCTGTTGGGCCCTCGAGCAAGGCCCTTAACCTGCATTGCTCCAGGGGAGGATTATCTCCTGCTTAGTCTCATCAACTGTACGTCGCTCTGGATAAGAGTGTCTGCCAACTGCCAATAACGTAATGTAATGTAATGTAAAACACAGAACCATCTTCAAACACAGACTCAAGTAAAAAGAGCTGTTCCAGGTTTTACTTATCCAAGCAAACTCAGTATTCCTGCTTTGTGGGTTTTACTCAGTGCCGTTATCCAGCTAACTCAGTAATCCTGCTCTATGGGTTTTATTCAATTCTGCTTCGTGATACAGGCCCCAGATGTGCCTTTCTCAGACCGGACGGATGATCTCTTTTTCTGCTGGTTATTGGTCTCCACATTTACGCCCTGCCTGGTCAGGATTGGTCTACCGCTATTGGCCCAAATGTCCATAGAAGTGTGCACACCTGAGTTCAGTCAGGTACGCCTCACACAAACCCACACAGGTACACAGTGCGGGGTGCCACCTGAGAGGCACCTGAGGCTGTAGCCAGAGCTCCGAATCTTACACTTTACAGGAACTTTTTTTTTAAAGTAGGTAAGTAAGCAAGTTTCTGTCTGCACTTAATACTTCAGAGAGCAAACTGTCTTTTAATGCGAGTCTGTGGGGAACTTGGGGAGACTGCCCTTGTTCAGGGAGACGGGATGAAATCAGGTGCACACAGAATAAAAGCAGTGTTCATTTCCAATCAGAGAGTGTAACAGGTCTGTTTAAAGCAGGTGTGTGCCTACTGCACGATATCTCAACAAGAACAGAGTTTTAAAGCCATGCAGCCCCCATACCACAGCGCTTTAGACGACCAGCAGCTCCAGTCCACATATATATAAAATATAATACAAGTCTCAAAATGACCGCCCCATTACGTTTCCTTAAAGAATTATAGAAAAACAACAATAAAAGCACAAGTCGTGGCTTATTTTACCTCACAAAGTGCTTTTCTTAGCTTAGCTCTCTAAATATACTCATTTCATTGTAGTGAATGGCAGATTCCCCAGCAGAAGTAGGCTACTCCTACCGACACAAAAACAGACCACTAACGTAAAATAATAAAGAAAATACAAAAAAAAAATTGTTTCCACATGGAGTGGATGGTTTACGTGACATTGGGGGGGAAATTAGTTTAATTTGTGATGACAGTGATGATTTCAAAATGAACAGAACAACTAGATGAAAGAATAGTGCACATTTTAAGTCTCCAGTTTTTATACACAAAGCGGCAGGCACACCTGAACCTAGTTTTGGTGGTCATCTCCCTCTTTGACCACTAGAGGGAAACCTTGTGCCCACTGCCTGTGAATTCGGCAAAACTCCTCAGAGACAAAACGTTTGGTCCTCCCTGTGCAAGAGGCTATGGCTTTCAGCAGCAGCCAGAGTAAAGTCTTTCTGAAATTGAGAAAAATACTCAAAGAAGCTGTAACTTTAAGAGAAATTAAAGACCAACACCTTTCTTGCATAAACACAAAGGCCGTTATAAGGCTACTGAGTCTTCTTAAGACTTCTTGCTTTCTATCTTCCAGTGGTTCCACTTATTTTTCTTTGGGGAATCTCTCACTTTCTTCTTCTCCCTCTCGACAATTCCACTTAATTAATCTTCCTCTCGATTGGCCAATGAGAGGCCAAGTCCCGCAGCTCTGATTGGTCAGTCCACTGATCAAGGGGGTGGAGATAGGGACACTTGATCTGTATTTGGAGACTGGGCGCCACCTGCAGGAAGAGAGAGGAACTTTTCAGAGATGCAGTCGGAAGCACAGACTGGAGAATTCAGCATCGTAACTGAAATGACCCCACAGAGAGGTTACAAGATCTGCTACTGCATGTAATCCCACTTTCCCCACAAACTAAACAATACATATATATTGGGCGGCCTGTAGCGTGGTGGTTAAGGTAAATGACTGGGACACGCAAGGTTGGTGGTTCTAATCCCGGTGTAGCCACAATAAGATCCGCACAGCCGTTGGGTCCTCGAGCAAGGCCCTTAAACCTGCATTGCTCCAGGATTGTCTCCTGCTTAGTCTAATCAACTGTATATCGCTCTGGATAAGAGTGTCTGCCAAATGCCAATAATGCAATGTAATATATATATACACTCACCAAGCACTTTATTTGGAACATTTTTACTTTATTACACCTACTCATTCATGCAATTTTCTAATCAGCCAATTGCGTGGCAGCAGTGCAATGCATACAATCATGTAGATACGGGTGAGGAGCTGCAGAGAATGGTGCAAAAAACTAAAAACTTCCAGCCAGCAACAGTTCTGTAGGCAGAAATGCCTCGTTAATGAGAGACGTCAGAGGAGAAAGGCCAGACTGGTAAAGGCTGACAGGAAGGTGACAGTGACATAAATAACCACACATTAGAGCAGTGGTATGCATATGTGTGTAAGTAGTTAGGTGTGTGTACATTACAGTGCTGCTTTCTGTTTGTGGAGCTGTGGTGGCAGTAAGGCTCCTAACCACTGCATCCTGTCCACTGCCCACTGCTTCCTGTTGTACCTACCCTGTTTGGGGCTGGGGCTGTTAAGGGGGACATTCAATATTAGTGGTTTAGGCAGAAAGACTGTTGAGAAGTATTTCTGATTTTAGTTTTTGTGTTTTGACTCTTTTTGAAAAATCCATCTTGCTGATTATACCGAGAACTTCCTGCTGTGTGCTGTGCTTGTACAAATAATTGTAATTATGCTTAAAACATTTTTTAATAAATCGTCATAATAATACAATAGAACAATAAACTCATTACATTTGATTCTGCTGAAGAGAGAAGAGCTCTTCCTGTCCAACCAGGAAAACGCAGTCTTGTTGTTATTCTGACTGAATGATGTCAGAGCCACAGATGAAGGGTGTAAAACCCCACGCTAACCCAATGATGGAATTTAGCCAGGGCCGAAGGGGTTTGCATGCTTGTCCTTCTGGTGTTGCTGGAAGAACATTAGTAGGGTTAAATAGTAATGACCGCAATGCAGAGAGTCTAGATCGGCTAATGAATAAACCACGTTACAAAGACAGTAGTACCACTCTGCCTTCCGCTCTTTACTGGTCCGGCTGACCAAGAATCTCCACAGTAGGGCCAATACATTCACCTTCATTATCTGACTCCATTTAAGATATAATTTAGAAATTTGGGTTTGAGACATACGCAAACCTCGGGAGTGGTTACACTCGACTCTTACCTGCGCCACCATTACTCAATATATGCTCCCGGGATTAGCATTATTGCTGAATCTCAGTTCGGCGGAGAAACTCAGAGGCTGAGGGTCTAGCCAACACAATACATTCACTATATCGACATGATAGTTGCGAGCCCAGGTCGGCGTGCATTTAGAGGGCTCCTTAGAGCTAACTTGACAGGAACTGGCATAGAAACGCCCATCGGTTCCCTTCGCATCAAATTACAAGAGCCATGCAGCACCAATCCTTTGGGCCGAATTTGGCTGCCTTTCCCAGCTTGGAAACACCACAAAAGTAAGAAGCCACTGATCAGTTGGTCTTTGGTCAATATTGTCCCCCTAAGTATTCAGTCGTAATTTAGGCTGAAAAAGGTACAAGATTAATTGGAGTCATGGAGATCACGCAAGTTACAAACAAAATAATTTATTCGCAGACAGGTAGGTTATTAGCTTTAGAATACCAATAGTCTATTACAAAATACACAAATTAAGAATAGAGATAGAGTAAATAATCATACCTAGTCTGCTTTGGCTACACACAAACAGAGAATGTACATATAGAACGTGCATAGTGTGGGAAGCCGGTTACGGTCTTCCCTATACATACACAAAAACATATACATACACAGAATCTGCAGTGTGGGAAGTCGATTGCGATCTTCCGCTGCTACACATACATATACATACAATATGCCGTGTGGGAAGTCGAATGCGATCTTCCTGATTCATACATATACGTACAATATGCCGTGTGGGAAGTCAAATGCGATCTTCCCAGATTGGTCAGTCTCCCTTACTTTTATGCCAAATCATATGTTTGAACCAGGCAGCAGTGCCATAAATCAACCTGAAGGGGTGGTCAAATCTGGAATTTAGACCCCCACCGTTGGGGGTTGTTGAGGAGGGAAAATGAGATGATTCCCAGAGAGGACATGTAGGTTTTCCCTTGAGTTACTGAAACTATGGTTTATTAAACTCCATTTGGTATGAAATGCATCTCATCCGATTCCTTGATTTTACCGGATCACATCCATACCAAACAGATTACCCTTATGTTTTATTATGTTGCAGTTATCATGAAACTTCCATCCTGATTATCCATTTTACATGCAATTCCTGTTACCATTACATAAGACATAATGCAATAATACAAGGATCACATGGGCAATGTTCTCAAGGTTTTACCGGGTCTATTTACTATCTCAACAGCAGTTTTGAATATTTAATCTAGGAGACCAGTCAAATGAGGGCACTGTGGCATTGTCCGGAGTCTTTCCCCTTGGAAGTGACCAGGTATGGGGTCACGGGAGAGGTCACCAATGTTCTGGAGCACTCTCTTCCCTGTGACCTAACTGCCCTGAAACCACTCATACATCTTCCCCTCATCTCCTTCGGTGCCGATGGCCTGAACCTCCCCAAAGGTAGTCCAAACAGTATTGTCCTCTGCTCCTTTGACACATACCAGAAGCCCCAGCTCTCAGGTTCCTCACAAATGGCAGCCCTTCCTAAGTCCCACTTTGCCTTTGGATACCCAGGGTCGAAGGGCTGACTGTGGGTTGAGATGTGTTCTGTAAGGAGAGGATCAGATGTGAGGATCCGATCAGAGGATCAGCCAAACTCCCACCAGTGAGACCTTGGTCAGGGAGCTAAAACAGAGTGACTTCTACAGAGACAGCTTTTGCTCAGTTTTCCCTCGGCTCCTGGATGGTTATGATATCAAAGGTAGACTGTTACAAAAACTAGACCATTACACCAGTCGCACTGAACCAATCAGAATAACACCAAACATTACTATATTCTGACCTGGGATTATCATGAAACATCTTAATGCCGTCTCGAGTATTCCTGTGCTCAAACCCGGCAAAGAATGTGAGAGGGCCCAGGAAGGCTCCTCCAGGAGCCCTTCTCTAGCTCTCCCCCACAAGCATGGGGGCCAAAAGGTGGGGGCTAACAATGTATGCTCTGGGAGGGGGAGGTCAGCAAGCTGACCAGCACATGAGACCAAATGTTCATGATTTCCGGCTTACAAGGGTGTTGCTGAAATAAAAAAATAAAAAGAATGAAGGATAAATGACAGCTCTGTACTGTTTGCATGGCTGTACTCTGTGTATTGTTAATAATAATAAAATAAAAAACTATCACTTAAAATAAAAAATGCACATTGGCCACAATCAGGCACAAAGCAAATCACTGAAGGTGTTTTCTTCTGTGCATTCAGTTTATAAAAAAGTGGAAGTACGGAAGGGCTGCGGCAGCCAGAAGCTGAGCTCATTCTATATTTATATTTACTGGAACTACTTTCTTCACACCTTCAGTTCTGCTGCTCTGTCAGTCAGGCTGTTTTACTTTCATTTAGCAAATCACTTTGGCACAAGAATTGAAAAATTGGATCAAATTTACAAAGAAAGCATTTACTGGTGAGAAATTATTGAATAACTGTAAAAACTGTCTGTTTATTCCAGACAAATATCAGTGTATTTGTGTAAGTGTCAGAGTTGGGGGACAGAGGAACCAAGTGCAGACTCAGGGGTTATGAGAAATGGCAGGTTTAATGAAGGCAGGCAGATAAGGGGCAGGCAGAGCGTAATCCAAACAGGCAAAGTTCAAAAACTGACCTGAAGATCATAGAAAAGGGAAGAATAATAGGAAAAGGGGCACGGACGTGATAGACTGTGTGCTCTTGTGTACAATGAGAGTATAGAGAATGCTTACACAGTGTAACAGCACAATAACTCACTGTGTGCTCTTGTGTAGCATCTGTTACAATGAGAGTATAGAGAATACTCACACAGTGTAACAGCACAATAACTCGCTGTGTGCTCTTGTGTAGCATCTGTTACAATGAGAGTATAGAGGATAGTCACACAGTGTAACAGCACAATAACTCACTGTGTGCTCTTGTGTAGCATCTGTTACAATGAGAGTATAGAGAATACTCACACAGTGTAACAGCACAATAACTCACTGTGTGCTCTTGTGTAGCATCTGTTACAATGAGAGTATAGAGAATACTCACACAGTGTAACAGCACAATAACTCACTGTGTGCTCTTGTGTAGCATCTTTTACAATGAGAGTATAGAGAATACTCACACAGTGTTCTTCCCTGCCATTCATTTTTACAGGGTAAAATAATAACTCGTATCTGTATTCGTGTCTCATGTATGTTACATTATATTACATTATTGGCATTTGGCAGACGCTCTTATCCAGAGCGACGTACAACAAAGTGCATACCCATAACCAGGGATAAGTTCGCTGAAAGACCCTAGAGGTAAGTACAATTTCAACTGCTACCTGTACAACAAAGAAAAGGACAAGGGCCTTTTTTTTTTTTTTTTTTTTTTTTTGAACAAACAAACAAACAAACAGAGCAAAAGTCACCAAAGTTAACTATCCAAACACTGCTTACCTAGCCAACTAAAAATACCGATACACAAAGCAAGTCACAGAGACAACAATTAAGGTTCACAGGGAGGTAGGGAGGGATGGGGAGAGGTGCTGCTTGAAGAGGTGCGTCTTCAGCTTGCGCTTGAATGTGGGGAGAGATTCTATAGTTCTGACCTCAACGGGGAGTTCGTTCCACCACCGTGGAGCCAGAACAGACAGTAGTCGTGAGCGTGAGGTGGAGTTTCTGAGAGGGGGAGGTGCCAAGCGGCCTGTGGAGGCTGAACGAAGAGGTCTGGCAGGGGTGTAGGGTCTGATGATTTTTTGCAGATAAGCTGGGGAAGACCCTTTAACTGCTTGGAAGGCTAGCACCAATGTTTTGAATTTGATGCGAGCCATGACAGGCAGCCAGTGGAGGGAAGTAAGCAGGGGGGTGACGTGTGAGTATTTGGGAAGGTTGAAGACCAGACGAGCTGCTGCATTCTGGATGAGTTGGAGGGGTCTGATGGCGGACGCTGGGAGGCCAGCCAAGAGGGAATTGCAGTAGTCCAGGCGGGACAGAACCATCGCTTGGACCAGGAGCTGGGTCGAGTAGGGGGTGAGAAAGGGGCGGATTCTCTGTATGTTGTATAGGAAGAACCTGCAAGACCGGGTCACCGCCGCAATGTTCTCGGAAAGGGACAGTCTGCTGTCCATCACCACGCCGAGGTTCCTTGCACTGGGTGACGGCGTGAGTGTGGTATCCCCGAGAGAAATGGAGAGATCCAGATGGGGAGAGGTATTAGCAGGGATGAATATCATTTCAGTCTTGCCTGGGTTGAGCTTTAGATGGTGGTTGTCCAGCCAGCTCTGGATGTCCCTCAGGCAAGCAGAGATACGGGCTGAAACCTGCGTATCAGACGGCGGGAACGAGACGAAGAGTTGGGTATCGTCCGCATAGCAGTGGTAGGATAGCCCATGTGCAGTGATCACAGGGCCAAGGGAGCGAGTGTAAAGAGAAAAAAGAAGTGGGCCAAGGACTGAGCCCTGGGGAACCCCTGTGGCGAGGGGCCGAGGTGTCGATACCGAACCAGCCCAGGCAACCTGGAAGGAGCGACCAGAGAGGTAGGACTCAATCCAGTCCAGGGCTGTGCCACAGATGCCCGTTGCTGACAGGGCAGACAGGAGGATGGAGTGATCCACAGTGTCGAAGGCAGCAGAGAGATCTAGAAGAATGAGGATAGAGGAGAGGGAGGCTGCTCGTGCGGCATGAAGTGACTCACTGACGGAGAGGAGCGCAGTCTCTGTCGAGTGGCCCGATCTGAAGCCAGACTGATGGGGGTCTAGCAGGTTGTTGTTAGAAAAGAAGGAAGAAAGTTGAGTAGAAGCGGCTCGTTCTATAGTTTTAGAAAGGAAAGGAAGAAGAGATACCGGGAGGTAGTTCTGGATGATGGAAGGATCCAGGGTAGGCTTTTTTAGCAGATACAGCCTTTTTTATGTGATGCAGCCATGCTCTTCAACACCTTCGTAGCCCTCCTGTCTGTGTCAGGTAAAGTGCTCGTTAAAGTTTTTTTTTTTAATGCAGTTATGATGTTTCAGTGTGTGCCAACGTCTGAGTGAGTGACAAGGAGCACAAAATAAGTAAATAAATAAATAAATATGTATCAATATAAATATATTTAGTTTTTTCCCCTACATAAGTAGTTATTTTTCTAATGTATGGTTAGTGTTCATTTGTTTCTAGTCTTTCATGTTAAATATTGTTCAGTATTAAATGTATGTTTATATATAGATGCTTTTGCAAAACAAAATGTCATGTTCTGTCATGCCAATAAAGCAACTTGAATTGAATGGAAAGAGCAAGAGAGCGAGAGGGAGAGAGAGAGAAAGACAGACAGAGAGACAGAGAGAGAGGGAGAGAGAGAATTTTAGATTTTTTCTGATGAAGTTCCTCTTCACACCCAGCTTTGAACCTGAGATAGAGTTCATTACAGTTGTTATGAAGTCAAAATCTTCATTTATATCAATTTAATCCTTGATCTGTAATGAGTTGTGTTTGTGTGTGTGTGTATGTTTGTGTGTGGGTGTGTGTGTGTGTGTTTTTCAGGTGTTCTTGGCCAGGGCAGATGGGGAGTGACTTACACCCCTGAGAGAATCTGTGCCTTAAAGGGGTCTTCAGTAGACATGCGCTGCGCTTACTTTCATCCCACATATTATGATGAATATTATCGACAATATTATTACCAACCTTACAAAGCATTCTGGTTTATTTTCAAGAACCATCCACAGGACCTGTCCCTGGACCCAGAGTACTCTGGCCGTGTGGAGTACCGTGGGAATCAGATCAGTGACTGCACTTTTAGAATAAATCAACTGAGATAAAGTGATTCACAAACATATCGCTTCAGGTTCCTGACTAACCATGGTGGAAAATATACTGGCCGACCTGGTGTCTCATTGACAGTTACAGGTAACCATTTAATGCGATGAGCTCATAGGATTCTTCTCCCATATCTATGAATGGAAGACTGGGGAAGGGAGGGATGTTTTTACAGTTTTAATTTGTTTGCAGCTCTACAGGTGAGGGTGAATCCTGGCTCAGTGACAGAGGGACAGAGTGTAACACTGACCTGTAGCACCACCTGCACTCTGACTGGCAGCCCAGCCTTCACCTGGTACAGGGACGGGTCTCCTCTGTCCTTTACCACCCAGACACACCAGCTCACAGCCAGCAGTGAAGATGTTACACACAGTATATAACCCTGCTACACACACACACACACACACACACACACACACACTCCTATCACACCCTTACACACAGTATAACCCTGCTACACACACACTCCTATAACACTGTTACACACAGTATATAACCCTGCTACACACACACACACACACTCCTATAACACCCTTACACACAGGATAACCCTGTTACACACACACACACACACACTCCTAAAACACCCTTACACACAGTATAACCCTACTACACACACACACACACACACACTCCTATAACACCCTTACACACAGTATAACCCTGCTACACACACACACACACTCCTATAACACCCTTACACACAGTATTACCCTGCTACACACACACACACACACTCCTATAACACTGTTACACACAGTATATAACCCTGCTACACACATACACACACTCCTATAACACCCTTACACACAGGATAACCCTGTTACACACACACACACACACCCCTAAAACACCCTTACACACAGTATAACCCTACTACACACACACACACACACACACTCTTATAACACCCTTACACACAGTATAACCCTGCTACACACACACACACACACTCCTATAACACCCTTACACACAGTATTACCCTGCTACACACACACACACACTCCTATAATACCCTTACACACAGTATAACCCTGCTACACACACACACACACACACACTCCTATAACACCCTTACACACAGTATAACCCTGCTACACACACACACACACACACTCCTATAACACTGTTACACACAGTATATAACCCTGCTACACACACACACACACACACTCCTATAACACCCTTACACACAGGATAACCCTGTTACACACACACACACACACTCCTATAACACCCTTACACACAGTATAACCCTACTACACACACACACACACACTCCTATAACACCCTTACACACAGTATAACCCTGCTACACACACACACACACACACACTCCTATAACACCCTTACACACAGTATTACCCTGCTACACACACACACACTCACTCCTATAACACCCTTACACACAGTATAACCCTGCTACACACACACACACACACACACACACACACACACACACACACACTCCTATAACACCCTTACACACAGTATAACCCTGCTACACACACACACACACACACTTCTATAACACCCTTACACACAGTATAACCCTGTTACACACACACACACACACACACACTCCAATAACACCGATACACACAGTATATAACACTGCTACACATACACACTCTTATAACACCGATACACACAGTATATAACCATGCTACACATACACACTCTTATAACACCGATACACACAGTATATAACCCTGCTACACACACACACTCCTATAACACCCTTACACACAGTATATCCCTGCTACACACACACACTCTTATAACACCCTTACACACAGTATTACCCTGCTACACACACACTCATAACTCATGTACATGCACATGAGTTCTCTGTCATTGTATGGGAAGATGTTCTGTGTAAGCGCATCTGCTAAATGAATGCAATGTGCTGACTATGATGTAGGCACTGTGTAGTTTAGGCTGTGGCACGGTTCACATGTAATGAGTCATGTGTTCCTCCCTCTATTGCTCACATACTGAGGCCATTTTTGCAGTTTCTGTCTGGGATTAACAATTTGACATGATGCATCATTTTATGTGTTCTCTTTACATATGCAAATATCCTTTGATTATATGTACTGATGTATGATAGTTTATCTTTTAAAACACGGTTTTGTCTTCATTTTACATTGCTTTGTTTTATTGACTCAGTTGTTACATGTTCTTATTTTACCCATTTAAGATTATCTTAAATTTTTGAATATGTTGCTTGATTGTGCATAGTGATGTATTATGGTTTGTTTAAGCATTGTAAAGAACTGTAAACCTGAATAAAGTTTATTATTTGCGAATATTATAAAGCCTTCATGTTTTGCCTGCAAAAGAAACTTACACTGGGACGCTATGCTTAGAGGCGGGGGCTTGCCAGCTTGGAGGGCAGTAATTGGTGAATATTTTCTAATGCGAATGAAAGTATCAAAAAGCACAGCCGCCAAATAAATCCACACAATCCGTATGAAGAAAATGTGCATTTAAACGAGCCGTTTGGAATTCCACGTAGCGACATCACAACGATACGCTTGTTTGCTTCAGCTCGGGCCACCTTCTAACCGGAAAAAATCAAATAACAGACTTCAGTTTGTTGGTGCTAACCAGGTCAATGAACCTTAAAGACAGAGTCACTAAAACAGCCTGTTTTTGGTAAAGCTCATGAGAAGTGCTGGAGAATGGACATTTAAAACTGCATAGAGAAGACCACCGAACCCCACCATATCAGAACCTAAAATATAACACTGGAAAATACACAAAATGGGACCTTTAAAATATTTTATTGAACTGTAATGCTCATGTGGCTATATTCTGTCTTGATTTTCATTCTTGGGTACCAATACGGAATAATGATATTGCTTTGTTTATATATACACAGTGAGCACTTTATTAGGTTAAACCTGTAAACCAGTGCATTAGTACAAATATCTAATCATGTACACTGAGCAACTTCATGCATAAAAGCATGCATGGTCAAGAGGTTCCTTTCTCAGCTGCTTGTCCAAGCAATGGTCCTGTCCCGCCTGGACTATTGCAATTCTCTGCTGGCTGGCCTTCCAGCATCTGCCATCAGACCCCTACAACTGATCCAGAATGCAGCTGCCCGTCTGGTATTCAATGTTCCCAGACATTCACATGTCACCCCCCTGCTCAGCAACCTCTGGCTGCCTGTTATGACTCGCATCAAATTTAAAACTTTGGTGCTCGCGTACCAGGCAGTTACGGGATCAGCCCCTGAATATATTCAATCACTTATCAAGACCTATACACCAGCTAGACCCCTCCGTTCTGCCACTTTGTGCCGTCTGGCGCCTCCCCCTCGCCACACCTGCACTTCTCGCCCAGGACTGCTGTCTGTTCTGGCCCCACGGTGGTGGAATGACCTCCCGGTGGATGTCAGAACTCCGACCTCTTTCAAGCGCAGACTGAAGACTCATTTCTTCAGGCTACACCTTTCCCTCCCTAACTCACCACCATGATTAGCCTTATATGTGCCATAGACTGTAATGTCCACTAATACAGTTGTATAGATATTGTTGATTTTTGTATTAGCTATTGTATTGTTGTACTCAGGGTATTCTAGCTGCCAACTGTGGTATGCTAGTTTGGTAGTTGATGTATTCTTCAAGTTTTCCCATTATATCTGTATGGTTACACTAGGACTTGGAACTGTACTGTCCTCTCAGGTCCTCTTCGCACTTGTACTTGTGTTTGATTTGCACTCCATTGTACGTCGCTCTGGATGAGAGCATCTGCTAAATGCCTTGTAATGTAATGTAAATGTAATGAGGTTCAGTTGTTGTTCATACCAAACCTCAGAATGGGGAAGAAATGTGATCTCAGTGACTCTGATTGTGGAATGATTGTTGGTGCCTGCCGAGGTGGTTAGAGAATCTCAGAAACTGCTGATCTCCTGGGACGCGCAACAGTCATGAGAGTTTACAGAATGTGAATACCTAATAAAGTGCTCACTGAGTGTTCATTGTATTACATGTATTTTGGAAAATGCAACACTATGAATAAAGCTTATAATTCCTTTTCTTAATTGTAGGGCCTTCATGTTTTGAACTGCATCACACCTTTAATTCATGCAGAGAGAAGTTAACTTCCTCTGTGGTCTGTGGTCAGGTGCTTCACGTCTGACATGAAGGGTGACATGGCTCAGGCAGTAAGAGCAGTTGTCTGGCAGTCGGAGGGTTGCCAGTTTGATCCCCCACCCGGAATGTGTCGAAGTGTCCCTGAGCAAGACACCTGACCCCTAAATGCTCCTGATGAGCTGGTCGGTGCCTTGCATGGCAGCCAATCGCCATTGGTGTGTGAGTGTGTGTATGAATGGGTAAATGAGAAGCATCAATTGTACAGTGTTTTGGATAAAGGCGCCATATAAATGCCAACCATGAAGCCATTCCACCCACAGCCACACAGAGCCCAGCAGGGTCCCTCACTGCACCCCACTCACTGGGCACAAGAGCACTATCACCTAATATAAAACATGCACCCTGCTCTCACTCAGACACAGAGCCCAGCAGAGCCCCTCACTGGGCACAAGAGTACGGTGGCCCAGAAGGACATTCGTCGCTCTCAGAACTGTTTACACGATGTGATCAGCAGCTCTTATTAACATCCATCCATCCTTCCATCATCATCATAACCTGCTTATCCTGAACAGGGTCACGGTGGGGCTGGAGCCTATCCCAGCATACATTGGGCGAAAGGCAGGAATACACCCTGGACAGGTCGCCACCCTGGACTCATACCCACAGGCAATTTAGACTGTCCAATCAGCCTAGCCTGCATGTCTTTGGACTGTGGGAGGGAACTGGAATACAAAATGAAATATATGACATAGTTGTACGTGTTTTTGTGTGCAGAGAATACACTCAATGACCACTTTCTTAGGTGCACCTTTCTAGAATTGATTTTGGATTTTCTGGTTTGTGGTCTCTGCCTGGTTTTTGGACTGTTTTGATATTTGTATATGTGCCTTTGCTTGTTTGGACATTCTCCTGGTATTTTAAACTCTGCCTTGTGTTTTTGATTACTCTTCTGATTACCCCGTATGTACCCATCCTCCTCCATTACAACAAGTGCCTGTCCCTGGATTACGTTTTGGATCTGCCCCTTGGTTATTAAACGCCTGCCATTTTTCACATTATCCCAGAGTCTGCTCATGATTATTCTGTCCCGAGTGCCGATAGACAACTCGCTAAGGTGCTTGTAGTCTAGTGGCTAAGGTGTCTATAGACTACTGGCTAAGGTGCTTGTAGTCTAGTGGCTAAGGTGCCTATAGACTACTGGCTAAAGTGCTTGTAGTCTAGTGGATAAGGTGCCTATAAACTACTGGCTAAGGTGCTTGTAGTCTAGTGGCTAAGGTGCCTATAAACTGCTGGCTAAGGTGCTTCTAGTCTAGTGGCTAAGGTGATGCCTTGATGGCTGATGACTAGGACCTGGAAGGTTGGTGGTTCAAGCCCTGGTGTAGCCACAGTAAGATGGAAAATATGTCCAGTAAATAACTGCAATGTGAAAATGAACAGGAACTTTCCGCTGAACATTCCCATCCTTTCCCTGCCTGTTCTTCACCCTGCAGGGGAATAACACCCCCGTGGATGACAACACTGCAGGGATGCCAGTGAGCCACACTGAACCCCAGGGTACAGACAGAGGCAACGGGGAAGGTCCCCTCTACTCTGACCGCAATGCGGAGAGTCTAGATCAGCTAATGAATAAACCACGTTACAAAGACAGTAGTACCACTCTGCCTTCCGCTCTTTACTGGTACGGCTGACCAAGAATCTCCACAGTAGGGCCAATACATTCACCTTCGTTATCTCACTCCATTTAAGATATAATTTAGAAATTTGGGTTTGAAACATACGCGAACCTCGGGAGTGATTACACTCGACTCTTACCTGCGCCACCATTACTCAATATATGCTCCCGGGATAAGCATTATTGCTGAATCTCAGTTCGGCGAAGAAACTCAGAGGCTGAGGGTCGAGCCAACACAATACATGCACTGTATTGACATGATAGTTGCGCCAGGTCGGCGTGCATTTAGAGGGTTCCTTTGAGCTAACTTGACAGGAACCGGTGTAGAAATGCCCATGGGTTCCCTTCGCATCAAATTACAAGAGCCATGCACCACCAATCCTTTGGGCCGAACTTGGCTGCCTTTCCCAGCTTGGAAACACCACTAAAGTAACAAGCCACTGATCAGTTGGTCTTTGGTCAAAATTGTCCCCCTAAGTATTCAGTCATAATTTAGGCTGAAAAAGGTACAAGATGAATTAGAGTCATGGAGATCACGCAAGTTACAAACAAAATAATTTATTTGCAGACAGGTAGGTTATTAGCTTTAGAATACCAATAGTCAATTCCAAAATATACAAATTAAGAAAAGAGATAGAGTAAATAATCATACCTAGCCTGCCCTGGCTACACACAAACACAGATCGTACCTATAGAATGTGCATAGTGTGGGAAGCCGGTTACGGACTTCCCTATACATACACAAATACATAAACATACACAGAATCTGCAGTGCGGGAAGTCGATTGCGATCTTCCACTGCTACACATACATATACGTACAATATGCCGTGTGGGAAGTGGAATGCAGTCTTCCCAGATGGGTCTGTCTCCCTTGCTTTTATGCCAAATCATATGTTTGAACCAGGTGGCAGTGCCAACCTGGAGGGATAGTCAAATCTGGAATTTAGACCCCTCACCCTTGGGGGCTGTTAAGTAGGGAAATTGAGATGATTCCCAGAGCGGACATGTAGGTTTTCCCTTGAGTTTATTAAACTCCATTTGGTATGAAATGTATCTCATCTGATTCCTTGATTTTACTGGATCACATCCATACCAAACAGATTACCCTTATGTTTTATTAAGTTGCAGTTATCATGAAACTTCCCTCCTGATTATCCATTTTACATGCAATTGTCATGGTGGGAGGTTATTCCCGTGGTGACCGCTAGAGGGCCTGGGATCATTGTTATCACCTGTTCCTCATTTGCATTAGGGGAATGACCTCCCAGCTGTGTATTTAAGGCCAGTTTGTATGAGCCTCAGTGCTTTTGTGTTACTGTTCGCTCTAACACCAAGCCGGTAAATGCACACGGTAGACTCGAGGTTTGAGTCAGGTACTGTGCAGGTGTGTGTTCACTTATCGAAACTTCCTAACAAATTATTCTAAAAGGTAGGATTTTTTTTTATTTTGGGCTCGTGTGAGCCGGCGATAGAGGGACGTTGTCCCCGGTAAATGTATTTTGGTTTGTGTTTATTCCTGAGCTGCGCCTCATGGTTTTTGTTTAGCCTACACTGTTTTTGGCGAGGTTGTATTTTTATTTCATTGCCCCTGATTGGGCACTCTCTGTGCTCGTTATTCGGCATAGCTACTGGTCGGTACACTCGCCCTGTTCTCAAAGGGTCGTTTTATTTTCTTCAGCCATTTTGGGCTCCTTTTCTGTTTTCCCTATTAAGAATCGCCTTCGGGTTTGTTTTTGTTTCTCCCCCTTGTTACGGGAGTTATTCTCATTTTTTGTCCCACTTATCCCTGGACACTGCCCCTGGGATCTAGGAGGGGTTTTATTTAGTCACACTTGGTCCTCCGCTCCAACCCCACCCTGATAGCAATTCCTGTTACCATTACATAAGACATAATGCAATAATACAAGGATCACGTGGGCAATGTTTTCAAGGTTTTACCGGGTCTATTTACTATCTCAACAGCAGTTTTGAATATTTAATCTAGGAGAGCAGTCACCGGTGTAATGACAGCTGTGCCCAAATGAGGGCACTGTGGCATTATTTCTTTCCCCTTGGAAGTGACCAGGTATGGGGTCACGGGAGAGGTCACCAATGTTCTGGAGCACACTCTCTTCCCTGTGACCTAACTGCCCTTAAACCACTCATACATCTTCCTGTTATCTCCTTTGGCGCCGATGGCCTGAAACTCCCCAAAGGTAGTCCAAACAGTATTGTCCTCTGTTCCTTTGACACATACCAGAAGCCCCAGCTGTCAGGTTCCTCACAAATGGCAGCCCTTCCTGAGTCCCACTTTGCCTTTGGATACCCAGGGTCGTAGGGCTGACTGTGGGTTGAGATGTGTTCTGTAAGGAGCGGATCAGATGTCGGATGGTCATGGGGAAAAGGTTGCAAGATATTATATCTATGAATGATGTAGCTGGGAGTTTTCATGATAACTGCATTATGCTGTAAATATGTATTTGTACCTCTCATGATAATATACCTTTCGGATTAACCTGATTTGGGTGAATTAAAGGAAAGGAGACAAAACCCCAGCTTGCTTGATTACTTCTCCTGGTCTCCAAAATCCAGGCCTTTGTTCTTGACCCTAAAAATGGGTCACCCATCTGGAATTTACAGCCAAACTCCCACCAGTGAGACCTTGGTCAGGGAGATAAAACAAATGACTTCTACAGAGACAGCTTTTGCCCAGTTTTCCCTCTGCTCCTGGATGGTTATGATATCAAAGGTAAACTGTTACAAAAACTAGACCATTACACCAGTCGCACTGAACCAATCAGAATAACACCAAACATTTCTATATTCTGACCTGGGATTATCATGAAACATCTTCATGCCGTCTCCAGTATTCCTGTGCTCAAACCCTGCAAGGAATGTGAGAGGGCCCAGGAAGGCGCCTCCAGGAGCCCTTCTCTAGCTCTCCCCCACAGGCATGGGGGCCAAAAGGTGGGGGCTAACAATGTATGCTCCGGGAGGGGGAAGTCAGCAAGCTGACCAGCGCATGAGACCAAATGTTCATGATTTCCGTCTTACAAGGGGGTTGCTGAAATAATAAAAATAACTTTTTCCACCACAAAAAAATTAAAAGGATGAAGGATAAATGACACCTCTGTACTGTTTGGATGGCTGTACTCTGTGTATTGTTAATAATAATAAAAAAATAAAAATCTATGACTTAAAATAAAAAATGCACATTGGCCCCAATCAGGCACAAAGCAAATTACTGAAGGTGTTTTCTTCAGTTTATAAAAAAGTGGAAGTACGGAAGGGCTGCGGCAGCCGGAAGCTGAGCTCATTCTATATTAATATTTACTGTGACTACTTTCTTCTCATCTTCAGTCCTGCTGCTCTGTCAGTCAGGCTGTTTTACATTAATTTAGCAAAACACTGAGCCCTGATCCACAAAGCCCCAAACCTCTCTCCTGGTAAGTGTTTCATCACATCATTGAATTTCATCAAAATTATGTTCCAATATTTTTTTGGGACAAGAATTGAAAACTTGGATCAAATTTACAAAGAAAGTGCATTTACTGGTGAGAAATTATTGAAAAACTGTAAAAGCTGTCTGTTTATTCCAGACAAATATCAGTGTATTTGTGTAAGTGTCAGGGTTGGGGGACAGAGGAGCCAAGGTTATGAGAAATGGCAGGTTTAATGAAGGCAGGCAGATAAGGGGCAGGCAGAGCGTAATCCAAACAGGCAAAGTTCAAAAACTGGCCTGAAGATCATAGAAAAGGGAAAAATAATTGGAAAAGGGGCACGGACGTGACAGACTGTGTGCTCTTGTGTAGCATCTGTTACAATGGGAGTATAGAGAATACTCACAGTGTTCTCCAATGCCATTCATTTTTACAGTGTAAAATAATAACTCATATCTGTATTTGTGTCTCATATATCTGATGCAGCCATGCTCTTCAACACCTTCGTAGCCCTCCTGTCTGTGTCAGGTAAAGTGCTCGTGAAAGTTTTATTTAGATTTTTTTAATGAAGTTTTAAT